>NC_052059.1:37509883-37809883 GCF_903992535.2 Arvicola amphibius
ACAAGAAATGCAGACGGTGAAGACTGTGCTCATAAGGTTTCCCGTGGGATTGAAGACAAGCAGTCTCTCGTGTGACATTCTTTCAAAGGATTTGTGCCTAGGTTGCCCGCACCCAAAACTTTGTGGGAGGCTGAACTGAAGGGTGATGGACTAGTTAATCTGGCAGAAGCAATTTCAAAACACCAGAGCACTGAGGCTGTGGCACAGCTATTGCTGCCTGCTTTTAGTCAGGTGAGTAGGGCGCCGAAGGCAGAGCCTTTGAAAAACATGGAGTCTGGCCAGATACTGACAGTTGTTCATAAAGGTTTTTGTAGTTGTTCAAGAGAAGAGTGGTATTAAAGAGAAGCTAATCATTTTGTGTTAGGACAAGATGGAATTTTTATACCACTCAGGGTTCATAGTATAGAATTCAAAATTCATTTGAAAAGAATTTCCTTTGAGAAGAGAGAGCCAATGGAGTATCCTGTGCACAAGGGGCACCTAGGAAAATATTTCCCGTGTTCAGCTGAGGTGTACTCAGACCATGACAGGCATGGTCCACGGTGGACTAGAGAATGCTTGAGCTGATCATTGACTTTGTGCCATCCGCATGTCATTGGTTGTAGTGAGAGCTGCAGGCAGGCCTGCTTTTCATCCCGCCCGGCTCCTGGCCGCCTGGCTAGCTTATGCCCCGAAATAATATACAAATAATAAAATACAAATTGTATACATTTAAACACTGCCTGGCCCATTAGTTCCAGCCTCTTATTGTCTAATTCTCACATCTTGATTAACCCATTTCTAATAATCTGTGTAGCACCACAAAGTGGTGTCTTATCGGGAAAGATTCAGCATGTCTGACCTGGTGGCTGGCTTCATGGCGACTTATTAACTTCCCTTCCCAGCATTCTGTTCTGTCTACTCCGCCCACCTAAGGGCTGGCCAATCAAATGGGCCAGGCAGTTTCTTTATTAACCAATGAAATCAACTCAAACAGAAGACTCTCCCACATCAATTGGTTTTCCTAAGCATGCAGCATGTGAGTGTTATAGGGCCATGAATCCTGCTACCTAGATTTTTAAATGCATGCCTAGGAGTCCAGTCCAGTCAGTGTTTAGTAGGCTCAACATATTTGCGAGGAGCACTCAGAAGGACAAAATGTGAAGCTGAATGGGTATAGTCTTAACTACAGTGGAAACCACAGCAAGCTAAAAATGCTAGGGATGTGGAATTACTGATATAGCACGCAGGTGTAGTTAATAAACAGAACCAGCCCAAGAGAGAGGCTGTATGGGAGAAGTGAGACTGCCTTAGCCTCTTGTAGCACATTAGGATAACATACGCTCTGATAGTGGACATGGACCTACAGGATACAATGCTTGCCTTGATGGGATGTGATTCTGTTGGGGTTGGGTCCTTCCTAGCCATTGTTGTTATTTTATTCACACTTGGAATATCTGCACTCTGGGATTCATTACAAGTATCTAGGAGCAAGGGCTCACAAGTAAAAGCCTGCCTTCAGCTTCAGTGGAGACATGGAACTTTGGCTTCTGCACAACGCTTGAGTTATTAAAGACCGAGGGCTCCTGGATATGGACATGAGTGTTTCGAGAGGTCATAGGTTGGCATGGTATGGTTTAAAGTAGTGTGTTTGGGCGTCAAGTTCACAAGAAATAGACTTGTGACTGTTTTGTTTCTTTGTTTGTTTTATTCATGGGTCATTTGAGTGGATTTAAACTTTCCAAGCAGATTGGTGAGGCATGTCTTTAGTGTGTGTTGTGAGAGAGAATTTCCAGAAACATTTAAGGGAGAGGGAAATTACTCTGAATATCCCATGTCCTAGGTACAATGGGCTCTATGTATTAGAAAAGAATCATGAGAAAGTTAGCCAAGACCCAGTATGTTTCTCTGTGCTTCCTTCTGCCATGATGTGTACTACTCTGCCGAACCCCCCTGCCACGACGGACTGAGTCTTCTGAGGCTATAATCCAAAACATTTCTTTTTGCTCTTCAATATTTTCTGTAAGACATTTTGTCCCAGAGATTAATACAGTACTGGATATCTAAAGTGTATAAGGATTTTGCCAATTTTAAGGCATCTTCAATTTTTTTAATAAATAGTTTTTCCATAATATACTCAATTCATTCTTTCAAGAATCAATTATATTAGGGAGAACATACTTTTTTTAAAAAAAATCTGAAGATGTCTTAGAGATGGCCCCTTTTCTAATGAGGAACTTGAGGGTTATAGAGGTTAAAAACTTGAGCCTTTATTAAGCTCATAAGCCTATTTGGGCCACTAGTGGGAACTTCACAATGGTAAAATGCAGTCTTCTTGCTTATGTGGAAATAACACCTCTTTCTTTAGGCAAGGACCCCCATTGCATGAAGGCATACCACCGGAGTCTAGGGGAACAACAGATGGCCTGTTATACTGAGGATAATGCTATTTCTGGCAAGCCTTCGAGAAAGAGGTGGGGTGAGGATGATTTGTTGATCCTCTGACCTAGCTCGTGTGAAAGAGTAAATAAAAATAACATATGTTCTGATCTAAAATGCAGTGTGGCCGGTGGAGGGAAGGTGGGTGGGTGGCAGGTCTGCTGCTCTAATGGATTGCTTGGACCTGCAGAGTAGGTCAAACAGAAGGAAGCATTGCTATTCCACGGAAGAAGTCACAATTCTAATTGTTAAGGGCTGTGCGAACTTCTGTGAGTTTCACAATAATCAATTAGTTAACCGAAGTAAATATTTAGAAGGAGTTAACCACCCAAGAATATGCAGTCGTGGCGTATAAATGAGCATCGCACATGCAAACCTCCCCTTTAGAAGAAGAGGCTGCTCGAGCGGAAGTGGCATTGTGTCCGTGGCTGTGCCCAATCGTCATTATTCAGTGGGCACACATCGTACTTGCTCAGTTATTTAACTATAATTTCAGTAAGTGTACGGAACTCTGGCAAGTTCAAGGCTTGAACTTGCGTTTCCTTTAGAGCTTCCCATTCCCTAATTTGGGTGGCTGGTCCCTTGACCCCAGGGCAAGCACTCACTGGGTTAGTTGGTTGGTTGTTTCTCCTGTGTCACAGTTGCACACTCTCCCCATTTTCGGCTGAAAAACTTTTGTCTAATCCAGCAAGTCTGGGCCTGTATCTTCTCAAAAACTTTACTTTTTACCCCTGCCCTCAGTATCTCTTTGCCATGTATAAATTCATTTCCAAAAATGTATCGTTAGAGTCCTGCATTGTCTTCATTCTCTCTTGATTTCATAGCTCCCTCGACTAACCTTGCGATATATCAGCCTGGCCTTTAGTAAAAGATCTTTAAGAGTTGTCAGCTTAGGAGTGCTAAGTTTTCATGTCTCATCATTCTCTTTCCTTTTTAAAAAACATTTTTAAAATAACTGATTTAAATTTAACCAGGAAGCAGAAAGGAAAAAGACTGAACCGTAAGTCCTCCAGTAAGCTGTTCCCACTCACCTGTATTCTCTGTGGACCACTTCTGCCTCTTCCCAGAACTTCCCTGGGCACCATCTCACTCGATACTTCTGGCGAGGCCCAACTCTCAGCCCATCGTCCTGGCTTCCATGACCACAACCCGGCTGTCACGGTGACCAGTGACTCCAGAACCACTTCCTCGAACTTTTTGTTCCTTTGTTTGGAACTTGGCCCATCAGATGGATGAAAGAAAATCCATCCTGCTAGCGGCCACTGAATGGCTGAAATTTGTGACTCGCCTTCTGTAATTCTGCACATTCCTGCTTTCTGGGTGCCTGCTTCTTCTCAACCCCCTCTGCAGTTTGTCACTTTCTGCAGCTTTAACTGCAGCGTTTTCAGAGCCACCTCCTCCAACTGCCTCCCCTTCCTCTTTGTGTCTATGCAGTTTCTGTCCTGTCCACGGCACCTATATATTATTACTCCAATTAACACAGATATTTTATACACGAGTACCTCAGCCTCCCTTGGCTCTACTTCCAGGGCCACACATCTTTCTCCCTTTTAATAGTAATGTCACTATTTAGACTTTGCACGGAGGGCCAAGCCTTCGTTGCGCAAATCTGTATGTTTGTTTCTCCCCTGAATTCCTTCTTTCCCTGTTTCTCATTTCAGGAAATGCCATTGCCTAGCCAGTTGCTCAAGTTAGAAATCTGGGATTCATCTTGGCTGCTGTCTGATTTCCTTCTCATGGAATCTATCACAGAATCCTCTACCTCAAAGATGCATCTCAAATGTGTCCTTAGCTCTCCAACTCGTACCTTCCCCAGGCCACAACTGTTCTCAGTTCTTCCTGAACACACATAGCCTCTTGGCTGAGTCCGGTGTCTTTCCTCTTCTTCCTTGACTCCTCCCCCTTTCAATATTTAAATTCATCATGGGATCTATTTATGATGAAGTGAACAAACAAAGAAACCGTCTTCAATTCACCTTAGAATTACATCCAGGGTCTTTGCCAGGGCCCACAGGGCTTCTGTCTACCCCTTTAAACTCTGTTCCTAAATGTCCCCACCTCATTCATCAACTGGCTCTCCAGGACCTCTTTGAGAATGTCAAACTCTCCCACCCTTGGTTTCCTCTCATGTTCTTTCCTTCCACGCTCTCTAGAGCTAGCTCTTCTCATTCATCAAAGTCGCAGCCTGGAGAAGCCTGGCTTGCCCACCAGAATTTCTCCATGATCTCCTCACTCTGTGCTCTGTGAATGCAATGCTGGATCATTTCCATCATATTGACTACTTTCAGCTGCTTGTTATCCGTCTCAACGATCAGGAGAAGAGCTCCATGTAGGGAGAGTTCGCACAAGTTCTTCATGGTGAACATAGTTTAATAAATGCAGGAGTGACCAAGGGAAGGCAGAGGGAAAGGAAGCTGTCACCTTATGAAATTAGGGGCTGGGGATATCACTCAGCTGGTAGAGGGCTTACCTTGTGTAACGGTGAGCACCGATCATCAGCCTGACAGGATCTAGAATCACTTCGGAAATTAGTCCCTGCGATGGGATAACACGCTCTAAATGAGGGAGGACCTTCATCATGGGCTCCAAGAACACAAGAAGGCAAGGCGGGCACCAGCAGTCACAGTGCTCCGCTTCCTGCGTGCAGGTGCAATGTGACTAGGAACATCCTGCTCCAGTCACCCGCACTTACATGACAGACTGTATCCCTAAAACTGTAAGCCAGAATCAGCCCTGACTATGAAACTGCTGTTGCTGAGTATTACATCACAGCAATGGGAAAAATGACGAATACTAGCAGGCGCAAAGTCTCGGGTGTGATGCTTGACACTGCATAAAATTGGGTATGGTGGTGTATGCTTGTAATCCTAATATACAAGAGGTACAACGCAAGGGTATCAGAAATTCAAGGTCATCAATGACTACATACAGAATTATAGGCCCAGCATGGGCTACATGAGACTCAGACAAAATAAAAAAAAAAAAATCCTAACTCAAGTTAGGAATCTCTGAAGTTGAGGAGGGAATCTGATATTAATTTCAAAACAAATCTATCTGTTGGGACATGGGAGGATGGGTCAGTGGATCAATGGCCTGCTAGTACGCATGAGGACCACATCCCAAATCTCTAGCACCCACACGCAAAGCTGAGCAGGTAATCCCTGCTGCAGTTTGTAATCCCAGCAATTAGCAGACAGAGTCAGAAGATCCCCAGGATCAGACAGCTAGGTAGGGTAGCCAGAATCAGTGAGCTCCAAGGTCAGTGGGAGACCCCACCCCAACAAAGTGGAGAGCAGGGAGAAACTCCACCCCAACACTGTGGAGTACAGTAAGGCACCCCAACACAGGGTAGAACAACTGACGAATATTCCTTTTTTTCTTTTTAATTTTATTTAAATAACTTTTTTTCATTTATTTTACATACCAACCAGTTTCCCGTCCCGCCTTTCCTCCTGTTTCCTCCCCTTTCCCATCAACGCCCCTCTGCACCTGCTCTTCCTCCATCTCTATTCAGAAAGGGGCAGGTCTCCCATGGGCTTGCACAAAGCATGGCACATCAAGTAGGGGCAAGACCAAGCTCCTCCCCTTAAGTCTAGGTAACCAAGCCTGGGGAACAGGTTACCAAAAGTCCTCACTGTTAGAAGCCTAACAAAGAGACCAAGCTGCACTACAGTCACACTCCTGCAGAGGGCCTAGGTCAGTCCCATGCAGACTCCCTAAGTGTTGGTCCAGGGCCCATGAGCTCCCGTGAGCTCAGGTCAGTTGTCTCTGTGGCTTCCCCAGTCCTGAACCCCCTGGCTGGTACAATCCTCCCCTTTCTTCCACAAGACTGTCGGAGCTCACGGTAGGGCTTGTCTGTGAATCTCTGCCTCTGCTTCCATCAGTTACAGGATAGAGTATCTCTGATGGCAATTAGGGAAGTCACCAATCTGCTTACAGTAGAAGGCCAGTTAGGCGTCCTCTCCACTATTGCTGGGAGTCTTAGTTGGGGTCATCCTTGTGGGTTCTTGGGGCTTTCCCTGGCACTAGGTTTCTCCCAAACCCCGAAATAACCCCCATCAAGATGTCTCTTTTTTTACTCTCTGATGAATATTCCTAATTCCAAGCTTATACACACATATACATGAATGTATGTGCACGCATACATGTACATGCAACCACTCATGCAAGCATGCATACATATACATGCATGCCCACCATATTCACATATAAAAACTATTTCTAGGGAGAACGGAATTTGTTTCAAATTTTTTTCTGAAAATTTTGGCTTTGTTTTATATACACGCTTTAAAAAAATCGCACTGTTTTTCATCAAAAGCTATTACGTTCTTGGGAAATCTTGTTTTTTCACTCTAAGTATACTATGCATGATCCAATATTAAATAAATCTTTTCTATGTGCTTTTTCCTGTATCTTCGGCAGCTCCATAAAAAATAAAAAAGCATGGTCCAAGGATGCTGGGGTGAGAAGGATCCCTTATCATGATCACTATTAAGTTGGTGCCGAAGAGACTGAGGCAAACTCAGACACAGCTCTGCAGGCATTTCTGCTACTGTACACTGGTCATTATAAATAATTCACATAAAGAAGATGAAACACAAATAGTAAGAGAAAATAATGGGAAGCACTGTATGTCTTTGAGTTACTGCAGGAAAGAAGTTCATTTGCGGCTAAAACACAATCCTACTTCACCTCTTTGACGTGCACTTGGCTGCATGCCCCTGTAACTGTTTCCGAGAAGCTGATGTATAAATTCTTAGCACTCCCCACTGTGAGTACTCAGGCCTAAAACCCAACAAAAGATCCTCAGGAGCCTTCAGGGAAGGCACATTCCAATTTCTTTTCTTTTCTTTTCTTTCTTTCTTTTCTTTTCTTTTTTTTTTTTTTTTGCAACGGAAAGGGGGAAATGGTTTGTATGGTTCTAACAAAGACATGGCACAAAAAGGTAAACACACACACACACAAACCCACAGGCAAAAGATTCTTTTCTTCAGTACACATTGTTGAATACAAACTGTGCTAGTTTTTTTTTTCTTTTCCTTCATCACGACAAATTCTCAGAGAAAGCATCAGAAGGAAGGAAGGAAAGAAGGAAGGGAGGGAGGGAGGGAGGGAGGGAGGAAGGAAGGGCTGCTTTGTCTCACAGAGTCACTGGTGGTTAGCCATGGTTAGCTGGCTGTGCTACTCTGGGTCTGAGGTGAGGGTCAACATCACAGTGGAGGGCAGAGTGGAGGATGCCAGTACGTCTCCCTCATAAGCAGGAAGTAGAGAAGAACACAGTAAGAAGGGGGAAAGGACAGGGTACCCCTCTCAAAGGCCTATTTTCCAGCAGGGTTGTGCTGGGTTGCATGAGAAAGGCCACCCCAGAGGGCCATTTACTTGAGTACCTGGTCCCCAAATATTTAGGAGGTGGGGCCTACCAAAGAAGTGGGTCACGAGGTCTGGGTGGGGGCTTTGAGAGTTTATAACCTCACCCTCACCCCACTTCCAATAGCTCCCTCTGGTTTTGCTGTTGTTCTTGTTTTGCTTTCTGTGTGCTTTCAAGTGCTGTCAAATGCACTCTCTCAGCTTCCTGCTCCGGCTGCTTCCTGCCATGCCCTCCCTGCCATTATTATGGACCCTGCTCCAGAAACTCTAAGCTAAGTTAAATTTTCTTCCTTCAGCTGCTTGTTTTGTCACAGCAGTGGAACAGCAACTCATACGAGGGCTCTGTGTTCTGCAGTCTCTACCTCCTTCCAAAGGGGCACTGCCAGCTGGGGATGATGAAGTCTCAACATGCAAACTCGATGAGGACATTTCATATTCAAACCATGACACCAATTCACAAGGCGAAAAGGGCACACAGATGAATAAGGTCCTTTCTCTTAGGAGGCATATCACCATGAAGATTATGTTGATACATTGACACCCAGATGGATGGATGGGTGGGTGGGTGGGTGGACGGGTGGGTGGATGGATGGATGGATGGGTGGGGGTGGATGGATGGATGGATGGATGGATGGATGGGGGATGGATGGATGGATGGATGGATGGATGGATGGGGGATGGATGGATGGTTGGGGGGATGGATGGATGGATGGGTGGGTGGATGGATGGATGGATGGATGAGTGGGGGGATGGATGGATGGATGGGTGGAGGGATGGATGGATGGATGGATGGATGGGGGATGGATGGATGGATGGATGGGTGGGGGGAATGGATGGATGGATGGGGGATGGATGGATGGATGGATGGTTGGGGGATGGATGGATGGATGGATGGGTGGGGGGATGGATGGATGGATGGATGGGTGGGGGGATGGATGGATGGGTAGGTGAATGGATGGGTGGGGGGATGGATGGATGGATGGTTGGGGGGATGGATGGATGGATGGAGGATGGATGGATGGGGGGATGGATGGATGGATGAGTGGGTGGGGGGATGATGGATGGATGGATGGATGGATGGTGGGTGGGGGGATGGATGGATGGATGGATGGATGGATGGATGGGGGATGGATGGATGGATGGGTGGGGGGATGGATGGATGGATGGGGGATGGATGGATGGATGGATGGTTGGGGGGATGGATGGTTGGGGGGGATGGATGGATGGATGGATGGGTGGGGGGATGGATGGATGGATGGGTGGGGGGATGGATGGATGGATGGATGGGTGGGGGGATGGATGGATGGGTAGGTGAATGATGGGTGGGGGATGGATGGATGGATGGTTGGGGGGATGGATGGATGGGGGGATGGATGGATGGATGAGTGGGGTGGGGGATGGATGGATGGATGGATGGATGGGTGGGTGGGGGGATGGATGGATGGGTAGGTGAATGGATGGGTGGGGGGGATGGATTGACGAACGGATATAATAAAGATAAGGATGGGTAACTGAATATTGTGTCATAAAAAGAAAGTAATGAGGATTTAAAATGACACAGGGCAGATTTAGGGAGATGGATTACAAATGCAAAGAAATGAGCATGGCTCATTAATTTGATCCCTATCTCAGAGGCTTTGTGAAGTAACAATGGTCTTTTCCTGTGTATTAAATCTATAAAATAATTATAATGAATGCATGAAAAATGTAGCTTCCTCTTAGTCATCCAGACATTTGATTAAGAAGCCATACTTAAGGTTTAGCTATCCCTTTATGACTAGTAATTCAGGGAAAGATAAAAAATGTCTGGCAAGCCCTTCATCTGGCACCAGGAAAGAGGCCAGAATTCCTGGAGATTTCTCTAACACTCATCAAAATTTAAAGAAAGTGACTTACTCAAACTCTCTGAAGACTTCCTTGTTAAAGGGTACTGCTTCCGCTGGAGAGCAGCAGCCAACAATCTTTCTACTCAGTGCCCTGGGTTTCAGCAAGGAACATCACGTGACTAAGAACGTAAGAAAGCCTGGGCACAGTCTCTGTCGTGGGTGTCTCACTAACCTAGCAACGTCATGGGAGATTATATAAAGGCACGTGCCTGCCCTGCGGAGTTCTCCAAGGAGCCACTAAAGGTCACCAAGAACAAACAGGCTTCCAACTCCATCAAGAAAAAGGAGGCCCACGTATCACTCATCCGAAGAAGGGACAAACACTAAATGCCAGCCTAGATATTATGGGGGAGATTACAGCTGACACCAAACGCCCACCTCCATACATTACAGAAAAATTGCAGCAGGAAACAAATGAAAAGAACGAAAGGTCTTGACTGGATCCGGGTTAACAGAAAGGTCTCTTTACGGGAGTCCTGGTATTGGCTGCTTGGAGCATCACACTGAGATGTGAGGATGATCCCACCTCAGGAGCAAAGAGGCCCTCTGACAAATTAACAGAGTCTGCTCTGAGCACAGAAATAATGGGAGACACTCCCACTTTGAGGCAGCTCATTAATGTTTAAATGACACGCTGTTTCTCAAATGTCTCTAAAAATGATTAAAGCACCGAGTGTCAGTGGGAGATATTCCTAGCAGAGGCCTTCTGTAGCTCTCCATCCTCTGGTTCCAGGAGCACTCGGCTGGACCTGCTGTCTGTTTCCCACAGTGGACACGCCACCATAACACAGTCCTAGGATCACATTTCCAGTATCTTTTGCCCCAGATTTGGCTTTCAGGTGCCCATTTTTACAAGAAGAGAATCATGGCCTTCCTACCGGTCCCGCCCAATCACATGACCCTGCAGGAAGCCACTCAGAGTGGAGCCCATCCCATGAGCACACTGCATACATGCAGCAGTTCCCGTCTGAGCACGGATGCAATGAATGCAGGAGTTTTGTCAAGGAATGTGGGATTCAAGTGTACATTGTTGGCTCTTCCCTTCATTTTCCGGAAGTCCCTAGTTTTCTTGAAAGAAATACATTCAGAAGTCAAATAAAGGGCTGGGATATACTCAGTGGCAGAGTTCTCAGCCTGAAGAGGGCCCAGGTTTCATCTCTAGCATCAAATATAAAGAGATATAATCATAATAAAAATTGATCATAAAAGCCCACAAGGCCAGTGAGGTGGGATCTTAGCAATGCGTTATTTTTTTTAACCTAAAGAAAAGACCAAGCATTTTACACATCCCTACAATTGCCTGAACTGAGACCACAGCATATTGAGCACTTAAGTTACTGTGCATATTCATGGTTGCACATTTGCACATTTAAACTCTGGGATTGTTTTACTCAGCATATGCCATGCTAAGTCCAAGGCCCAAAAGCTGGCAACAATCCTCCCCACTCTTGGAATTGGTCCTTCAAAGCCATAAGAGATCAGAGCGATTTCTTAGAATGATTCTCCCACATCACTCACACGGTTACGGGTGTGATTAACTCTGCAGGGGCTCTCTGGATCCATTAGAGAATAAATGCACGAACAAACAAAAGACACCATCACCACCAAAAAGATTACCTTAATTACAGGCGCACTGTGCTTGTGGGTACTGTGTTGCTATGTGGTTTTATTTCCTGAAGGTAATTAACTGAATGCTAGTCATTTTAACATCGGGCATATCAATGTTTTAAGTTCTTGATGGGGTGGTGCTTCTCTAAATAACAAAATAACAGAGGTTTAAGGGAGTTGAGCATCCTCTTTGGATGGGGATCCTAGTGGGGCCCTAGAAATCTGTGTGACCTGCTACCACTGGACTTTTCCTGGGGCAGATGCAAGCAAGTATCTGCTTACTCTAGAGAGGGCACTAATCGCAGGCTAAAGGAACAATTCCACACAAGTCTAGCTGATGAACAACGGTTCACTGGACTTCTTTGGAGAATACAGGTGAGGAATAAACGGAATGCGGGTGATCAGAAAGCATTCCCAAAACGTCCCACCCTACCGTGCTACCACACCCTCACCATACCCTCACAGCTGCACAGACAGGGTTCCGTTCTCTAACATCTGCTCCACATCCTCCTTTGCCTTAGCTCTTTACAAACCTAATCTACGTGCCATTCTGAGCTACCCATATCCTCCGGAGCCTCCGCTTCCTTTTCAAAACCATCTTCTGTCAGGAGATTTAATAAAGCCACAGAAGCCCCACCCTAGCCCCCAGGCCCTTGCTGAACTCCTTTCTTCCCTCTCGGTGAATCCGGTCCAGCCTCGCTCAGGGAACTGGGCATCACACACCGCCTCTCACCCTCATCTCCTTTTCTCCCTCTCCACTGTTATCATTGTGCACTCCGAGCTGTCAGGCTGCAGGACAGGTTACTTAGCACAGATCTAATCTGTAATCTCTTTCCCCTTAATATTCTTAACACACACCTCCATCTCATCCCCCCTTCCCAGCTCTTCCGTGTCATTTCAGGACAGTGTGGAGTAATGCATTCACGTCTTTTTCTTGTTGTAATTCTCCCATCCAAGGTACTAAGCAGGCCTGACTCTGCTTAGCTTTGGCCATCAGACAAAATGGGACACATTCAGGGCGGTACAGCTATAGATGACTTCTTGTAATGCATCCCTTACATGGGTCAGTTCTTTCTGGGTACCGACAGCTCAGCCTCAGTCCCACAGCCTCACTCACAGTAGGACAATGCAACTTCTACAGGTCCCTTGCATTCCCGTCCCCTGGGTATTACTTCCAGAGACTGCAATCTACTCTCTGGTTCCGTCAGCCATTCTCGGCATGTTGTTCCTTTGGTGGATCACATTCATGAAGGAGGCACATCACACCATAAGAGAAAGGAAAATGTTCCGTCTTGACTTTCCCTCTGAGAAGAAAACTCAGCCTGAGCTGCATGTCTTACCACCTTGGCGAGGACCCTGCAACTCAGAGTTTACAGAGGGACTCCATCTACGCAGCTCTGGGAAAACCGCTATCTATACGAGAGTGGGGCATTTTGGTGATGTGGAGCTCTTGTAAGTGAGCCCGATAAACCCACCAAATTATACTTGGGTGGGATTGCTATGCTGTCTGTTGTTGGTAACTTATCTGGGGTGATTAAATGCTCATGTCTTCCCTAGGAAAGGTGCGCACAGTTGTTGGACGGCAGCACAGGAGTCGAGGTCTTGCACCCAGGGCCTGCAGTTCTCTGCCTCGCGTTCATTCAGAGCTGTTCTCATGTCCTTTCCTACACTTCTGCACCCCTGTCTGTCTTCACTGGCCAGCCAGGGCCCTGAACCCTGGGATCTTCCATGCTCTGCAGGATCTCTGATCTGCCCCAATCCTGGCCACGTCCTAACAGGATGGCATTAAAAACTCTAGACAAAGACGAAATCATCTTTTTCTTCTATTATTTTTCTAAATTGCCTTTTTCCTACCCATGACTAGGCAGTATTTTCACACAGCTGGGGATGAACAAATTCAAAAGGATGTTCTCGAATTCATGGTTCCCGAAAGAGGCCACTAAGTCTTGCAAATATAAAACGAGCATTGTGAGTGATTGCACAGCTCGCGCAAATGTCTCTGGCTAGAATCTCATCAGTGATGGTTCACACTGGGCAGAGGTCCCCTGTGGCGGCTTTAGTCAGCTCACATTAGGGCACTGAAGCCCATTTGTCCTGCTGAGATGGAATAAATGGCTAGGATGCATTAACTGATGGAGGTCACAGGCGTCCTATCCACCGATGTGAGGGATATTTCTTTAAAGATGCCCTCGTGGTTTGAAAGACTTAGTGAACTTGAAGCCTGTTGTGCTATTTCTCCCTCTCCTTAAGGATGAGGTCTCCTCATTCTGTAGGCAGGGACTTTTAGAAGGAAAAGTCTCAAGGTCAAAACTGCATCTTTTAGGATGTAAGAAAATGCCCTGGGAGAGGAGGAAAACGGTGTATTAGATACCTCAATGATGTTCATTTTAATGTCTAACATGTCTTTTTTTAAAAAAAGTAAATATCAAAGTAAAAGTAGATTAGATGAGTGTAAGCCCTGTGCTTCAGCTTTCTAGGGCTGCTTTAAGGAACTAACACAGGCTGGAGAGCTAATAAACAACACAGGGAGGGGGTAGGAGAGCCTAATATCAAGGCACTGCCAAACTCAGTACCTGCTAAGACTTACTCATGCTGGCCCCTTCCCATTGCATCCTTACATGGTGGACAGAGTCAAGCAGTGTGCAGATCTCTTTTATAAGGACATGAATCCCAGTTAGGAAGTCTCTGCTATCGTGGCCAGCCAACAGCACCTCTTCCTAAATCCTTGGTGACTGGGATTTCAGTATTGTGTTTCCACAGGACACATACATTCCAATCGAGGCACAAGTTTTACATTTGTATCTGCAAACACCTTCCAGGCACTTCTCAGCTCAGTTACAACTGTAGAACTGTGCTCTAATTAAGACACTAGAAGTTAGCCTCTGATCAGCTTCCTTAGCCGTGCCCAGGCCCCAAGCGGTGCTTCAAGGATTTAAACTTCAGTTTTGATGGTTTCGTGTTTCACAAAAACCTAAAGCAGGTCCAGGAATGGACAGCCCAA
Source organism: Arvicola amphibius (assembly GCF_903992535.2). NCBI lineage: Eukaryota > Metazoa > Chordata > Mammalia > Rodentia > Cricetidae > Arvicola > Arvicola amphibius. Next base: position 37,524,164 of record NC_052059.1, read on the forward strand.
GAAGCGTCAACGCAAGTCACTCGTGAGAGATATTTTCAAGTTGTCAGTGTGCACCAAGGGCACACTTGTTGCCTTCCCATGCCTTGTAGCAGACAAGAATGAGAGAAATCAGGACAAGGGAAACATTTTCCACAGATGGGAAATCTGCCAAGACCACAATTTCTCCTTTCCTACCTCTTCCTCTACTGCTCTCTACTGAAAGTAAAGAAAACTAACGCATGGGTCTTCCTCACATATGACTGACACCTACATTACCAGTCCTGGATGCTGAAACAATTCCATGACACCAGCTTTAACATCTCCTTCTACTAAGTAAAATGTAAACACCAAAGCCAGCCACAAACCCTTGGATGGACAGTGATGTCCTGTCTGCAAGATAAGCTAGTGTCATGGTGGCATGAAGCTTGTGGGAGTAGCCAACCAGTATCTGATTTGGCTGAAGACCCACTCCAAGAGATGGAAGCCACACACAACATTGTTTGGGTGGTCAAGAACCTAGGAGTAGATAGCCCAGGGACTAGGGTAAAACATAATAGGTAAATACATAATAAAAAAAAAAGCAACAAAATGACTCCCAATGACATTCTGCTGCACTCATAGATGGGGTCTTGCTCAGTCCTCATCAGAGAAGCTTCCTCTTATAGTAAAAGGCAGCAACAACAGAGACCCACAGCCATAAACTGGATGTCTCCATCAAATCTCTCCCCTCAGGAAACCCTACAGAAGAGGAAGCAGAAAGAGCATAAGAGCCAGTGGGGATGGAGGACACCAAGAAAATAAGATCCTCTAAATCAACATGAGCAAAGCTCATCTGAACTCACAGGGCCTGCATGGGTCTGCACTGGATCCTCTGCATATACAATATGGCTTCTTTTTATGGGATTCCTGGATGTGCAAACAAGAGGTCTCTGTGTCTTGTGCCCTCTCTTGGGATCTTTTCTTCCTATTTGTTTTCTTATAATCCTAATGTGTTTTTGTTTGTTTTAGTCTAATCTATTTTATCTTATTATTATCCTTTAGAAGCCTGTTTCCTAATGAGACACAGAAATGGAATGTATCTGGATGGGTGTGGAGTTGGGGAGAAGCTTGGGGGAATGGAGAGAAGAAAAGCCATATTGGGGCATATTATGTGAAAAAAATCTATTTTCAATAATAGGAAAAAAAACCTACCTCTACGCAGTATCGCAATCCAGACAGGTCAAAGAATTTGCTTGAGGCTATGCACCAGAGGGAAAGAACATGGATTCAAACCAAAGACCATATACTCTAAAGCTACTATCTGCATCTTCCAGAGATGATTCTTCACCATCTACGACAAAATTATTACTGGCAAAAATCCCAATCTATTGCAGTTGTAGGCGAATGCCCTCCTCTGTCCTCCACTTCCTCCTCTTCGTGTTTACTGCTGTATGCTCCTCCGTCCTCCACTTTCTCCCTTGTTTACTGCTGTATGTTCCTTCTGTCCTCCACTTTCTCCCTTGCTTACTGCTGTATGCTCCTCCGTCCTCCACCTTCTCCCTTGCTTACTGCTGTATGCTCCTCCGTCCTCCACCTTCTCCCCCTTCCTCACTGTCATCTCTATATTCCAGTAGGAATGTGTGTCCTACCTTCACATCCCCATCTTTGATTTAATCTAGCCCTGTGTGTAACCCACACTCTCTGCACCTGAGAAGAGCCACTCTTCAAGGGAAAGCTGTGTAGGGCTCTCGAATTCCAGTTAGCAACCTTGCTGGTCTTCTCAGTCACCCCTCCCTGGCCCACTGTGGTGAGGACCTTCAAGACATTCTCCATTTCTCACGCTTTCCACTCCCCAGCTGCCCACTTACAATCGGATGTACCTAACTCTCCTTTTTTTTTTTTTTTTTTTTTTTTTTTACCTGAGAGATGGACTCCATCCGCAGACACTACCGGTACCTCCGTTACCAGAGCAACTCACACATCTGTCTGCTTCCTGCATCTCCCATGCAGTTAAGGGCTAAGGTGACTTGCCCTATGTCCATCTTATCTGCATTAATCTTGAAATACCTGAAGTGTATTTTTTTTTCCTTGACAGAACTTTCCTATTTTCATACAGTGCATATGCACAATTCCTGTACTGACCGACTCTGAGGATTGCCATGATGGTCTCATTCACAGCGGCCTGCTTTATATTACTAAATTATTCCCTGTGAGGCACTAGTACAAATCCTAGATCTCTAGAGTACTAAGTCCCAAAAGGGTTTCTAGGAATCTTCAGATTACAAACACAAGAAAAAGAGACATGCATATAAATTAGATAATTGAAATCTCTTAAATTCCAATGTAATAATAATGAAAATATAATAATAATAATAACAAAATCTCCATGATGCCTCTCCTCCCTTGCCACCAGTGTTTTGAGCTAAGGATTTCTACAAAAATGTTTAAAGATGGGCCTGGCATAAGGCAAAACTGTAAGAGGCCTTTCTTTAGTTATTCCTCTACAAATCTTGAGAAAGTGAAAGGTAGCAGATTCCAAAATTACCCTCTCCTATCTTGGCGGCTGTGGGTAAGCTGATTAGTTCCCTTCCCATGTTATAAGGTGGCTAATATTACCTAGCAGAATAGTAAACAAAGATATTTCCAGTCTTTGGCATGCATTAAATTTTCAATTATTGGTAAGAATTTCCATATTCTTAGAATATGGAAATGCGTTTTATGCTGTGTTTTGGGTTTTCATTAGCATATGTACACTATACAAAACAACATGCTTCAGTGTGTTTTTATAGGAACACATCATGCACTTGGACCATATGCCCATATTACCTTCTCTTACCACACCCCACCCCCATTCTTTCTCTTCTTCCCAAAATGTTCCCCGTCCACTTTTGTAGAACTGACAGGTTTTGTTACGATCCTTTTTGGCATTCCTTAAGTCATTCCCATCACACCCTCAGGTTTACATTGCTCAGAGCTCTAAGGAATACATACAAACATTTGCAAAGACTTTGAACACTTCTCCTTCCAACCACAGGTAAGAAACAGGGATGGATTTTATATGCTACCTCAAGTAAAAAAAAAAAAAAATGAGGAGAATAAATGAAGTGACAGTTTTCAGAGACAGGGACAACAGGACATGCCTGGTGATGAGCATCTAGACACATCTGAAACCGAGTCTATAATGGCCTTAGCCCTCTCTCTGGAACAATCCAGGACTTAATATAGAGAAGGGAAATCCAAGCAGAGCCTCTCTTGTACCTAGGTGCATCATCCACAGGGCTGTGGGCAGAGCACAATGAGTTGGACTTAGCAGATGTGGTGTCTAGACATCTTCTGGGTCCTTGGTCAACAGTTATCACAATGGTTCTGAGAAAGAATGCCAGCGGCTGGAGCAAAAGCCAGGGGAAAGGATGCGAACAGAGCCAGGTCAGAAGCAAAAAGGGGGCTGGAAAAGGGTCAGGTTTTCAAAAGCTGGAGGTGGGGGAGGGACTTGGCAACCCACGGAGGAAAGTCCCCCTGAGTATTTCACCTAGAATTTAGAATAGTCTAAATTCCGTGTGGTCTAGAGGGTTCCCTGGACATAGCTACCCAAGCCTGACAGAAGTTTTGAGAGAATCCAAACCGTTTCCAAGGAACTTGACCACATCCTGATCAAATCCCAACAATATTTGAGGAAATTAAAAAAAAAAAACTATCCCATGGTAATGCAAAATTCAAAGTGTTTGACAAACACAATGCCTTACTTAGGCATGCAAATAAAGTAGAGGAGCACATGGCCAGGAAAGAAATCAGACAGGAGAAGGAGTCTGAGAAGGAGCACAGAGAAGAGAATTAGGAGATAAACAAGAGAAAGAAACTCTCACAAACACACACCAGACGCATGAAAAGGTCGAAGACAGAATTAAAATTATGGGGACTGACAGGAAAGCCACTTTCCTACAACAGACACAATCTGGAGGGATCATGATCAATTATGAGAAAAATACATCAGCCGTATCCGGCAGTGTGGTCTCCCTCGACATCTCACTGTGACGAAAGATAAAAAGACTATACTTTAGAAACATCTACGGGCCAAGCACAAAACTTCCTTTATCAAGTTTTGTATAATTATTCATATAGATGAATAAAATAGTAAAGCTACTCAATTATATAGCTGATGAACCCCAAGCTCTGTTTCATAATAGAGAAAATACAAAGAAGAATTAAGTATGAATTAAATTCTTGCCCACAGAAACCAGGGCAATCTATTAGATAAATGATAGTCATGGAGATGCATAATGTGATATTTCCACATCTTAAGGTCATAGTATGAACACATCCATAAGGCTGCAGAATAATTAAAAGGGGTGAAATAAAAAAGGATACAGATTTCACTGTGTAATTACTGCATATTAACAAATAAGAGACTTTGACATTATAACAAAGATTCAATATACATTCAATATATATTAGTGTACATACACACACACACACACACACACACACACACACACACCAGGTTGAGGACCCTCAGATCAATCTTGGTATGTGAATTTAACTGTGGATTTTCCTCCTGTCCCCTGGCAAATTAGAATGTTCTCTGTGAGGGAAAATATATGATTTTCCTCAGGGCTTAACTAAATCATTACTTCTCTAGGGAAGCCTTTTTCAAGCTCTCCCCAAAAACCTCTAGGTAAAAGAATGCTGGTCTCAATAACGGATAACGGCCCGTGGTTGGTAAATCATTTGCACAGTTACTGATATAGCATCTGTATTATTACTTTTCTATTGCTGTGATAGAGGTTCTTTTGGGGGGGAGGTGTCTCATGAGGTAGCACTGCATGGCCTAGAATTTATTATGTAGATCAAGCTCTCATCCAACTAAGAGAGACTGGCTTGATTCTAGCTCTTGAGTGTTGATCTTAAAGCTGTTCTCCACTATGCCTGACAAGAATGTTGTGTTGGGTTTTTGTTTTGCTTGCTTATGGTTCCAGAGAGCTAAAATTCATACCAGTGGGCTTGATTCTAGCTCTTGAGTGTTGATCTTAAAGCTGTTCTCCACTATGCCTGACAAGAATGTTGTGTTGGGTTTTTGTTTTGCTTGCTTATGGTTCCAGAGAGCTAAAATTCATAACAGTGGGGAAGATACAACACGCTGTCAGGAACAGGAAGTAGGCTGTTACATTTCCATCTACACCGGAAGTAGAGGGAGTAAACAGGAAAGAGGCTGAGGCTCATACCCCTCAAAACCTACCCTACATGATGTACTTCCGTCAATGAAGTTGTATCTCCTAAGGGTTCACAACCGCCTCAGACAGACCACCTACTGGTGACCCTGTGTTCAAACACATGAACCGACGGGAGGCAATTCTCACTCAAACGACTGCAGCTTCTACTTCATGTTCCCTCAGTACATTGCCTGCCATGGGAATTCCTGTTTCTCTGCTTCCTTGAAAATTCTGAACTTCTGAAATATGGTGTGAGTAACTCTACTAACACAGTGTCCTAATGTCCTGGACAGAAAGGGTAAATAACTGTGCAAAGCAAGGCGAAACCATCACAAGTACAGGAAACATGGTCTACAAATCATGAACTCTAAGTCAAGGGCCTATCTGCTTTCTGACCCTGCATAATGAGGACTCTTTCAACTAGTTAGAAAATGAAAACAAAAGATAGCACTGGTCATCTTCTCTAAGAGAGTCCCACCACCGTGTGCCAGGCTTCCTCCCTGCCCGCAATTACACCTGGATCAGAGAGTACCACCATCAACACAGGAGACATTTGACATGAGAAGCGTGCTGGCATGAGCGCTATTTTCATATTAAATGCAAGCCTATGGAAAAGTCTATTGACAGAGTGCCCTGAGTATCTGTGAGCTGAGGGGATGGTGTGTGGCAGACTTTTCCAGAACACATTTGTTACCTTAGACCCCATCTCTCATTTCAAGCTTTGGAACCCAGCAATAGACAGAATCTAGCAGGTCACAGAAGATATATGAGAGAGGGGCTGGGATCCGAAGTCAGACTGAAATCAGCATGCGCAGACAGGGGACCTTTCTAATTGCATAGTAAAAAAGTCCCATGGCATGCAAGACCATCATGTGTCAGAGTGGCCAAAGCCACTTCTCCGTCTTCCCATCCTACCTGGGCCAAGGGCCCACTAAGTAGACTGTTCACTGCATGCTTCCTCACAAAGGTTCCTCAAACTTGTCTTGCCAAAAAGGAAACCAGCCACCTGCCCTTCCCCATCTTTTCTTTTCCCTTCCCCACCACTGAGTCAGTTTCCGAGGCTAGACTCTTAGGATTCGGGGTCATTCTTCACTTTCCACTGAGTCAGTTTCCGAGGCTAGACTCTTAGGATTCGGGGTCATTCTTCACTTTCCACTGAGTCAGTTTCCGAGGCTAGACTCTTAGGATTCGGGGTCATTCTTCACTTTCCACTGAGTCAGTTTCCGAGGCTAGACTCTTAGGATTCGGGGTCATTCTTCACTTTCCACTGAGTCAGTTTCCAAGGCTAGACTCCTAAGATTCGGGGTCATTCTTCACTTCTCTTATATTCCACTCAGTTCACCATTCCTAATCTTTCTATGATTATTAATAAATGTCTCTTGAGGCCCTTCACATAGTTACCGCTCCGATACCAGGATTACGACTAGCCTTATTTTATTACTGTCTCTTGCCTGTGCAATGGTTACAGCCTGGTATCTAACGACCTGTTGCCAACTTCCCACACTGCTATGGGTGATCTGTAGCACTTCAAAAGTCCCTTGCAGAAATACAGTGCCACCTCACCACTGCCACGTGTGCCCCTGTAGTGGCGCCCTATAGCATCCATACTTATTAGAAGCATCTCCACTTGGGCTGTTGATTTGGCTGTGCTTAGTTACTATTCCTGCCTCTCCACTGACTCTGCTACCTGGCAGTGAGGTCGATGTCTCGTAATCCCAGCGCTGAGCACAACATCTGGCTTAGTAAATCCCAGTTAAAGGGGCAATGCTTGAGGAGATGAAAGGATTTAGCAAATGCCTCTTCATATCTGGGCACATTGAAGAGGATAAAAGGTGTCCCTGGGAGGATTAAACAACCCAAGGAGGGAACTAGAAGAAAAAAAAATAGTCCGAGGAAGCAGAGATGAATGAAAATGAATGAAAACCTTAGGGGAGGGGAGTGGATAATAAAGAAGACAGTGGGGAAAAGCACCCCACATTAGCCCTCCCATGCGTCAGAGTTAAACTTCCAGAGTGGCGGGAGCTGGCACAGATGGGGAGCTAGGAGAAGATGGCATGGAATGAACTCTGGGCAATGCAGCGTGATGGCAGCTGTGCGCAGGTGTAAAGAAGTCCTTCCTGCTTTCAAGGTAATCCCCAGCAAATGGGCACTTTGGCGTGTGTGGTCCTCCATGTGGCTGAGAGGGAGTATGATGTCTTTTTCAGATTTGACACAGGACATGCTAAGGAACTTAGTGTGAAAGATTCATGTCAACTTGAATCGATAAGAGCTAAAGAAAGAGTGTTGACATTAAGAAAGGAGATGTCGACCAGCCTGGTCTACAAGAGCTAGTTCCAGGACAGGCTCCAAAGCCACAGAGAAACCCTGTCTCGAAAAAACAAAAAAAAAAAACAAAAAAAAAAAAAAAAAAAAAAAAAAAAGAAAGGAGATGTCACCAAACAGGAGAGAGGAAGGTATAATCTCATGACGAGAAGAGATGCACAAAGTCTCCTGCTCTCCAACTCTCCTTCCAATTGACTGTCACCCCTTTGGAAAATGAACTAGGATAGATCCCATGACAACGCCATACCTGCTGCATAAGGACCCCCTTTCCTGCGTGTCATTCCCCAGTAGGGACTCCCATCTCCGATGCGAGGTCACCCCTTAGCCCGAAGCCCTCACATCCTGTGAAATGCCCAGGCAGGGGCTCCCATCTCTACCCAGACTCTCCATTATGATCCTTATCCCACCACCTGAGAGTTTAAATGGGAATTATCCCGTAACGGGGACAATGCCTCTAGATACCATAGGCTACCACCTGACATCAAGTCTAGTGCCAACTTCTTTTGGAGTTGTTGGTCCCTGGGATCCCAAAGATTCCCCCCACTAAACATGGCAGGGGACTGTCAATTGCTTTTGGTTACCATCCAGAATCTAACAGTCAGATTATATTGCTGAAAACATCACCTGTTTGAGTCATAGAACATGGAGAAACTTGACCTGGAAGCTTCGTCCTTAATGGCTGGCTTTCAGAGTGCTCTGAGGTGCTAAGTATACTCCCGGGGGAGGGGGGGAGAGGGAATCACTATTCTTACCTAACTGTGAGAGCTACAGTAACGGCTAACCTAAAAAGATAAAGTCACTGGTGCGAGGGAGGCATGGCTGTAATTAACCCCTTTGTATTAAAGGTCAGTTGTATTGGATTAACCCCCTGGATTAGATTGAAGGTCAGTTCTTCCAGATGGAAGTCATGCCTGCCACCATTAATGGGGCCAAGAACCTGAGACCTAGGGGACAATCTACTACTATAACTCTATATATGAAACCAACTTCAAATGATTTATTACTATACCCAAAGATGATGACATCTCTCACCCCTTGTCAGAAAGGCTTCTTCTTGCAGTAGGTGGTGATTAACTTAGAGATCCACAACTGCACAGAATAAGAGATCAAAATGCAAAGAAGAAAAGACTTCAGAGTACTTGGCTCTAAATGTGACATCTATATCACACTTCCTCCTTCCAAAGCTCAGGGGTCGTCACGGAAGAAGGGATGGGAAGTGGGTGACTACAGGAAATGGGGCTTCCCGGGCATGACAGGCAGTGGCTCATATGAAGACCCAGAAGCTGGGACAACATGTGCAAGACCTGTGCAAGCTCAAGTCAGATAAATAAACCCTAGCACGGAGGAGGAGGGTAGTCATGAACCCTGCCCCTAGCTGGAGAGTCCTGGAGACTAACTGCTGAGAGAGCTGGAGTCAATCATTTCCAAGGATGTGGCCCCTCAGAGTCTCCACATGACTCAATAGATAGCACTGTACCAATGCAGGCACTGGCAGCACCAAGTGGACACAGTGGATTTCTTAAAAAGAATGCATGAAATGGACAGAGAATAGTGGGGGCAGGGATGGGGAGTAAACTTTAATCAAAACATATTAAATGCATGTATGAGATTATTAAACAATGAAATCATCAATTAAAATTATTTTAAAAAGACACGAAGTTAGGAAGGAAGACATGTGATCTTGAGGGGAATTGGCGGGGAGAGTGAGGGGTGGATATGATCAAGATATATTTTGTATGTATCTACATAATGAGAAGAAACTTTCATTTTATTTATTTACTTTTATTTATTTACTTGGGTTTTTCAGACAGGGTTTCTCTGTGCAACAGTCCTAGCTGTTTGAGAACTCTCTTTGCAGAGCAGGCTGGCCTCGAACTCATAGAGATTCACCTACCTCTGCCTTAGAGCCATGATGCTTGGCTTCAAAGATTAAATTTTACAGAGAGACAGAGACAGAGACGGGGGGGGGGGGACTGAGATTTGGACACTGGAGGAGAGAGTGTCTGGCTGCACAGATGGCCAGAGCTCAGGATTTGACAGTTAGATTCTGGTTTGTGACATCAGAGGTGGGGTCCTTATACAGAAACAACGTGTATCACAGAAAACTGAGAACCTGAGAACAGGTTTCAGGAAAGACCTGAGCCAACAGCAGTTGTTATCAAAGGTAGAATTACATAGTGACGCTGTTCAGCTACAACACATACAAACACAATCTTAAAGGTCATGTGAGCAGTGGCATATATAACAAAGAAATGTGGATGCACGGGCAGAGGTTTTTCTTGGCTGACAGGAAATGCCCAGAGCAGACAGCCACACTCTGGTGTCTCAGGAAATACCGATGGGTATTTACTAAAGGTCGAATTAAGTTGAGAATTCTACATACAAGGTCCAACAGTGTGGAAGACTGCACATTGTGTGTCAATATAGTAAAGACTCAGAAAATCTACAGAGAAAGCAATTTACCTGTGCTTACCCCAGAGTTGGCCATGGCTATCAGGCCATCTCTATACTAAAGCAACAGTCACCCTCCCTAAGGACAAACAGGGGACACAGATCTTCCAACTGACCAATTTAGAAAGCACGGCTCCAACACTGTACAAAAAACTGATAACAAGACAAACGAACAACAACAAAACCCACAAACCCTCAAAATGATTATGGGGAGAAAACAAACAGGAAACAGGAAGTGGAGGAAACCCCCCCCCCCCCCCCGCAACAGAGGACGTTGGATGGATGCATAACCATATAGTGCTATAGTCTGGACAAGAGGAAAGAGGTCCATTGCTATGATGTCACACAGAACCTCACAGGAAGGTACATGGGCATTCGTGAGAGTGGGCGCAGACACGTGGTGATAAATGTCGGAGGCACACGTATGGCTGCAGGAGACAGCACAGCAGAAAAGTACGACAGAGTGGTAAGAAGTGATACAGTTTCTGGGGAAATCCTTTTGATAAAAATCAAAGGATATGAAAACAGTGTTCTTTGCTCTGCTGATAATTTTAATCTCTCAATAAACTGGAGAAGCATCGAGAAACAGGACTTAGTGTCAGTTTAATTTTAACAAATATGGGAAGAGTACTTGGCCATTTAGAAAATATCAGAAACTTTGGGAGAAAGCCAAGCGCTCATAAAACGAGCTTCTCTATAATCCTGTCAGAGATACGGCAGGGACGCTTTCTCGGAAGGGATGCTACACTAAATAATCTCCAAGTCCCTTCTGAAATGTTAAAGATGGTCTCTAACCTTCTATAGTCACACTGAAGAACTCCAGAGGTGGCCGCTGGGGACACTGAGCCTCCTGTGGGTCTGGCTATGCTGAGAGAGAGGAAATAATTCTACACACGAAGTGCAGTAAAAGGGACGGCAGAGCTTCCCATAAACAAATTATACAACTGTACGAGTTGACCAGTTCTGGAATAAAAATAGATCGCTAATAGACAACAGATATTTTAAAAACTGAGAGACATTTATAGAAATCTGATTTCGGATAAAAGATAGGAGGGTCAAGTGAGAAAATATGAAACTGGAAATATATATATCAACCTCCAGAGTATGCAGACTAGTCTGTACTTAAAATACAAGGAAGAGTTCATAAAGGAAAACTTTCTTAAAGGAATTAATATTAAGAAGAAAAAAAATAAGGCTAGATAAATATTTTAGGAAGTATGAAGCTAGATTGTTAAGAGAAGTGACCCATGACCAGGTTTGCTAAAATGAGCACATAAGGAACATGACCTATTTATAAGAGGAAACACATAAATAAAATCCAAAAGGGAAAGGGGACATAAGCAGGGTGTGTGTGCCAGCTTCCTGGCACTGTGAGAAAATGCCTGAGGGAGTAATGTTTTTTTCCATAACAAAAGATTAAAGAAAACAGGACTCACAGGAGTGAACTGATGTCTAGTTCTCTGAACCTAGCCGGGGAGGTCACAGGCCCTAATGGGGAAGCTAATACTACCATTTTGCTAGACGGTTGTAAATGGCTTTGTTTTTATTATTTGATATGTGTGTGTGTGAGCGCGCGCGCGTGCATGCACGCACACATTTTGCCTGCATGTATGTATGTGTATTGTGTGCATGCCTGGTGCTCACCAAGTCCAGAAGAGGAAGCCAAATCCCCAGGAACTGGAGTTACAGACATTTGTGAGTCACCACATGGGTTCTGGGAACCAAACCTAGGTCCTCTCTAAGAACAGCCAGTGCTCTTCACTTCGGTTCCCTCAGACTGCCTTCTAAATGCTCATGTTTTTATATTTAAAGGAGTGCTCATCTTGGACTTCATCACAAAAGCTTTTATTGTTGTAGTGGGTGACACGGTCAATAAAAAAATAAAACCCTCATAATTGTCCCAAATGCCAAATGAGTGATGGTGAAGGGATCAGCCCTAAATGGGACATCTACGTCCCATCGACAAAATGACAGGGACAGGATCGAAAGCAAGATCCTGAGCCTCCCACTCACGAACCCACCACGGCAGTGGTTATTTACACACAGACCAGGGCTGTCAACATTGTGTCACGGGGTGTGGCTCGTGAGGCCCTACTTCCTGCTGAGCGTCGGAGAAGTCAATGGTTGCTGGGGGAGAAAGAGTCGTTTCTTCAATGATGTAGCCACTTATAGACGGTTGGTGTCCCTGTACATAACCTACCCCACACTTAGACAAGAAACTCAAACCCAGTGAGTCATGCACAGGAAGACACGAGAGCAGGGAGAGGCTTGATGGAAAGAAAGGGGATTCAGAAGAAGAGGGAGAGGAATGAGAAAATGTCCTGTCGGGTGGAAATAGCTAAAACTCGCTATTACATGTGTGAAACTAACAAACAGGTTTAACAAGGAAAAAATAGGATAGAAAGCCAACAACATCCAGCAAATACTCGCTGCACAGAGATGCATGTTTGGCATAAGCTACCACACTAAATGTTCCGACAGGTCTTAGCAGACATGATCACACGACAGTGGTCATGTGTGATCGCAGTGCTCCACAGAAAGCCGCTCAGAAGAGTAGAAACGGATGAAACACTTGGAGCGCGGCTCCTGACCTGACGGGTGACTCCCCGTTTTCACATGAAAGCATACAATGGGAAATAGTTGAAGGTGACATGTTCACAGAACACATATAAAAAAATTCCATATGCACAATCACTGAAACATTTCTTAGGGGAAAAAAAGAGCCAGAAGGAAAACCACACAAAGACCAGCCAGTCTCAACAGAATCAGTCAGGATGCTGGGTCAAGAATTGCAGTTAGCGGATCCTGAAGACAGAGCCGAGTGCATTTACCCCACTGGGCTACAGAAGTGAAGAAGAAAAGCCTGGAGACACTCTGAAAGGCTCAAAACCACTTTCGGCTGTCTGGCTAATACAGGAGATAGAGAACGCAATTCAGGGCAGATACGGTAAATCTTCTATAACGAGTAGGGCTGTAATTCTTTTCATGGTAGGTTGCTAGGAAAATCATAAATTGGTCATGGTTAAAATGTCAGAACACTCCAAATTGTGAGGAAAAAATAATGAATTATTGAGGTTTGGGCTTACTCTAGAAGTCACACGTTCTCTGAGAGAAATGGGAGCTGAGATGAGGGGGAAGCCATCTCTGCTGTGTGAATATTTCAATTAGGCAGCTGGGGCAAGGGAAGTGGGGAGTACAAAACTCTCGCGTTATCAAAAGGAGGTGTCTGCCTGGATGCGCTTCTGAGGAAAAGGCCGGGATAAGCTCATTTGCAGTGTGGACGATGCTCTTTACGCGTGCACATCCACCCGTAGGGCAGGACAGCTGCCCATCATCGTAATTCCATAGCATGTTTCAAGGTCTGATTTCACTAGCAACATAGCCAAACTGGCCAGAAACTTACAATCCTCCAGCCTCAGCCTCCCTAGTGCTGGAATTAAAGGTGTGGACCATCCCAGGTGGCTGCAGTCCAGGCTCTTTCTCTCCTTTAGGTTTCCTGGTCTCACAGTTTCCCTGTCTCCTACCTCCTCTCCTGCTCCGTTTTTTGCTTGCTAGAAAGAAACCACGAGGATGGAGAAGTGGCTCCATGGTTAGGAAGGCTGGCTGCCCTTCCAGAGGACCTGGGCTCCATTCTCAGATCTCACACAGTAGATGGCAACTGTTTCACCTATTTGTGACCACAACTCCAGGGGGTCCGATGCTCTCTTCTGGGCTCTATGAGTACTGGACATACAGGCAGTACACAGAGTTACACGCAGGCAAATCATCAATACATATAAAATGAACATCAGTACATTTAAACGTTTAGAAGAGAAACCATATGTACATACATATATATGTATACTTTTAATTTAAAATGGTATTTTTTTGTTTATGAACACTGTGGACAAAAGAGAAGGGGAGGGAGGAAAGGCAGCATGGATGAAGGAAGGGAGAAGGAGAGTTGAAACTTGGGATTGTGGGTAGAATTAAACATTCCAAAGGGCATCAATTCCGCTTTAGTGCACACCATCCACCATCTCTGGACTTGGTGGTCAAAGACAATAAGACAGTTATTCTGCTGTATACCATCCTTCAGTATGCACATCCCAATACACATCCCAAGAGGATGCGGCTAGCCCATCTGCTGACTGTTGAGGCCACTGTACCCATGAGAACCTCGGTGAGTATTTGTGGAGTGAGTGGACAGACATGCAAACCCCAGCATCTCTGCTAACAAAGCTCATCTCCCATCCTTCAGAGCCCCAGGGGCTGACCAGCAAGCTGCTATATTGCATCTTTACCACCCACCACTGAACACGTGATCCCGCACATCAGCTTTCCAGTCCTATCATCTGTCGCTCATTTTATTTCAATTTATCGAGACATGCTTTAAACTGATATACATATATATGTTTTATATATACATTACACACACGTATATATATAATTTTCAAAGTCTGTTTTATAAAGAAACACATGTTGAATTAAGCAGCAAAACCTTTAAATGACCTTTGACTTAATGATATTTCTAAAGATGCCATCTATTGATTGTTCTGAATTACTGTTTCAGATGTGGCAGGCAGCAAAGTCTGAATGGTGTCAGCTGAGCTGAGTTTTTACATGTGACAATTCAATGCTAGAAAAGTGACCCCCAACGCTTTTCTCCTACGTTTTCTTCCACGTTTGTAACACGGGAGCATGAGTCAAAACAGCAGCCAAACGTTTGTCTCCCAAGCCATCACAGAGGAGATGGCTATCAGACAAAGCGAGGCCCGGGAATAAGTTTCGCAAGTTGGAAAGAATCTATCAGCCATCCCATCTACCAGTTTGCGAGTGTGATTGCCGCCGCAGGGCTGTGGAGGAAAGATGCGGTGTGTACCAACAGCCGTGAGGGTGAGGGTTGCTGCGACTCAAAAGAGCAAAGTGCAGATGAAAACAATCTCTCCTGCAAACAGCGAGACATGCCCCAGTCGAGAAATCAAAAGCCATGTTCAATCCGGGCATGTAGAGGGATCACCATGGAACACCTGTCACCCACAGCGTTTGGCAATACTGCAAAGCATCTTTGAAACCAGGAGAAAGCTTACCAGACACGAGCTGCTGGCCGGGCAACCCCACGGGAACCATGCCCAAATTATTCATAGCCGTAGCCCAGGCTGTGGGATCGGTGACGGACATGTTGAGCTGGGTAGTGTCTAGGGCTATACTCCCCAAACCATCAGCTGCTGTGGGAGAAACAAACTCAGCTTAGTGTTGACAGGCAAGGCTCTTCTCTTGTTTCTAAAGATACGAGGCTTTATCTAGCACATGGCCAAGACATTAAAAGAGCACCATCATCTACGCTACATGAATAATTTCTACAGATGTAGGACCATCAGGAGAGACACATAAAGATGGGAGCATAAAGAAGTCTGTTCATGGAACGTTCTAGAAGAAAACTTAATGGCATGACCTCTGTACTGTTTGTGCATGCTACGAAAGAGGGTCCTCTGGGGAAACGTGAAGAACTGCTTCCTTCTCCCATGAGGCAACACTTGTTAAGAGACAGGATCTATAAGAAAGCAGAGGGAAGCCAACTGCCTAGCAGGGCAAGATAGATAAACGTGTCTGTTTCTGAGGATTACGCTGGTCCAGGTGTCCTTTCTACCCATCCAACAAGAAAACAAATCCCTCCCATGACCCCCTTCATTCTCTTTCAAATTCATCACCTCTCTTTAGACTATTTCATAGAAATACTGGCTGATAAAACCGGTAAATAAAATTAGAAAATAAATAGCAGAAATTAAACAGAATAAAGAAGACCGGAAAACTGTGTTAAATTTGATTTTTCACATTTTTTTTTTTTTGGCTTTTCTTGAATTTCACAGCCTCCTCCTGTCCCTAGGCTCTGGCCTCTGATTCCACACCGATTTTCATGGCTGAGCAAGCTTTTCCGGTAAGAATGCAAATGATCTCGTGTGTGTCTCACTGGCCACCAACCTTTACCTGCCGCCATCATCTGGGGGAGCTCCTGAGGACACTGGGCAATGCTCTCAAACTCGGCTGCATCTACCATTGGAGGACGAGCATCATGGGGTGCCCAGGTGCTTTGGCAGTTGAGCGGAGGGTCCCCTCGGAGAACATCAGACTCTGCAAGGGAGGAGAGGATTGTGGTGAGGCAGGGGCATTCATGGTGAAGGAACAGGTTGCCGTCTAAACACAGAACAAAACACAAAAGAACCACTTTCAGCAGCAGGGTGCAGAACTCAAGGTGCGTGCTGCCTGACCGGCTGTGCTGTGCACAGTGGCTCCTCGCCACTGCATGGGAGACTGTGCGGGTCACCTTATCACCTCACCTGGCTCAGGGCCGGCTTCTGAGGATGTTAGGGTTTAGTCTCCTGCTGCAGCCTCTTTGCCTATGGGCCTTATCAGCGCCAGCACAGCCTCTTCCACACACTGCACACCAATAGCCAGGGCAGACTAGGGCAAACATGATTTCTTTTCAAGTTAAAAAAAAGTTAATTGATGTTGTTATTTTGGAAGACGGTCATCTGTGAAATGTATTCAAAGAGGACAAAAAGTAGGGAGGAAGAATAAAAAAAGCAAGAACCTTCTTTATTTCTTTTTTTTTTTTCCTGTAAGGCTGGCAAAGGAGCTAACAATCATCAGAAGAGGCCACAGGAAAGAATTGCAGGGCCTGTCCTGGGAGAAATCTACAAGGCTGCAGTAGCAGAGGCAAAATGTTTGTTTTTCAGTTCTATAAAATGATGAATTTAACTGGGCCAAAATCTGTTTGATCCAAATTTTCTTGAGAATTACATGGCATATAGTATATGTATATATGTATATATGTATGCATGTCTCTCTATATATGTATTTTGTTACACTCAGCGTATTTTTCTAATAAATATAAATAATAATACAACATACGATAAGGTTACAAGGAGCCTTTCTGTGACATTAATTATAAAATCCTAAGTGTTTTCTCCACCATTACAAATGCAAAAGCCAACCACGTACACATTCAGAGCTTAGGTGCACGTTTGCCAGGGGCGAACCTAGACGAGCGACCCAGAGGCTGTTTGAGATGAGCACTAGAGTTAAATAGCTGTTTTCATTTAGGCGGAAATTTACTTTTCCCAGGAGTCACATTGCTGCTCAGAAGTTTAGATATCCTAATGTTTGAGTACAGTGTGAAGTTTGAGTGTTTCAAGCTATGTTCTTTGATTCTTAGGGCCAAGGAGCAGTAGCCCACCCCTTGATAAGCACGGTGAAGCCAGAAAGCTCCTGCTGGTTCAACTAAAATGAAGCTCAGGTCTCCGTATCCCAAGGATAGGTGCTCAATGAGAACGTGGCTTTGGTAGTTCAACAGATCTCTCACTGTCACTAAGAGGGGCAAATGAGAGGCTGGGCATTCTCCTCCCAGTTACCTATCACCTAGGAGTGGAAAACAAACTGTATTCATAACATATATATCACCGCACCACCACCAAATAAATCTAGAATGTGCAGATGTACGGTATACCAATTTTCATAGGCAACAAATGCCACAAGATAGATTCTATCCATATGAATCACGTTCAGCAAATCCATAGCAAGGCTGAGTGCATGCATGCCCTGTAGCTGGCCACTCATCAGCACTATGGTGAAGCCCCAGAATACTTTTCTCTCTGCTCCAGCACTGCAGGCACTGAGGCAGAGTGGAACAAGCAAGTCTCATCCTTCTCTTCAACAGCCCTGTAGTGGAGCAGCCTCGGATCATCACAAGGTCACTATTTGTCTTACTTGGCTCCCTAAATGAAGTGTGGTTGGCTTTCTTCCTGCAGCTCAGATCTCCACAAATGGACATCAATCACACAGTTTTTTTTCTTCTTCTGTCTAATGAGCGCGCAGTTCTGGAACACTCTATCAGAGAATATCTCCTTACTTTGTTGGCTTTACAGCTTGTGCCTCTCTGGTTATGCTTAACCTTGACTTTTTCTACAGTGTTACAGGGATGGCATTAGCTTGTCTTGGCTCCACCCTGTCTTTTCCAGCTTACGGCTCTATACAGGGGCATCTAAGGCCCTGGGGGGGTCCATGGCCTCTCTCTGTATCTTTCACAGATACCTTAACAATCTACTGCTGTTTCAAAAACGATTGCTCTATTAGCAGGATGTGGTTTGTGAACTTTCATTTATCCCTATCTTGAACTCTGTGACTTTCATTTTATTATAGCTCTCCAGTTTCCCAATCCAATGGTTTTAATTACATACAACTTCATGTGGCTACTAGGTACCTAGGATGGTGTCTCTGAAGCAAGTTCATTTCTACCAGGTATTCCCAGTGGTCTCAGGATGACAGGATCCTTTGTAAAGCTCATTTGGTCACATGGACTTGATCAAAGGGGTATCCTGTAAATGTTAGTTACTACCTGGCAATTTATGAATGAATGCAAGAGTGACTTTTGTAATTTGTTAACACTCTCTGTTTTTGTTGGATACTGGCCTCTTTCAGCCATTCTAGATCGTGATGCTTAACTGATTATTCAAACCAACTTCCCTGCCTTAGTTTTCTTATTCCTAAACTATAGGAAAGATTAATATTCCTAAAGATGCTTATTTACACACAGATGTGGGGAGTTAATATTTACAGCTAATAAAGTACTTTGAATATAGTAGGTGATAATTATTGTTATTTTATTTGGAAGTGCAGTGTTTCTATTAAGGTATCCTGAGATCTTTGTGTTCTGGTGTATAATTATGTAATTAATTATAAAACAGTGAATAACACTTGATATTTCTGACAGTAAGTGTTGCCCTAGCTTTCTGTACCACACCTAAACTGTAGCAGGCTGTTCCATTCCCCACAATTCCTTTGTAAAATAATACCATATAAAAGATAGATGATTTTTTTTCCTCCCCAGCTTTTCCTTTCTATGCAAATACAAAAGCTTTTAAGAGCTTCTGGACAAATTATGAAATTGGTGGTTTCTGCTTACAGGTTTTGCGGAGGGATTATCATTATAAAGCCATCAGATGCGCAGAGTGTCAAGGATAACGGGAGAGCTCTGCCTGGGCATAATGGACCTCCAACCTATTCTCTAGTGAACTCTACCGACCGCTGAAATCTCACACCTGATTTCCCAAGTGTTTAACAAGGCACATTTTTGCTCAGTACTTCACTAGGTCATATCAACGAAGCAAAAATGTCTTCACCCTCACCAAGCCTACAGAAGTATTCTAGTTCAGGAGCATGGGATGCTTCATCTTGGGAAAGTGCGGGGCCTTCCAGTCCTTTCTAACTCTATGCAGCAAGCACAAATGTTTTTAATAAGAAAATTCATCTGTGGCTGTCCACAAAAAAAGGAGCTTCCTGTTAAAAAGGACAAAAAAAATCAGTGACGTTTTAAAAATATTTGATTTTTAGAAAAATGAATTCGTTTGACCTAATTCCTTAGACTCGTGCCTACTTTAATAGAAAAACCATTACAATGACAGAATGAGTTTTATTAGAGTCTTTACAAGAGATGAGATCAAAGCCAACTTATGCCACGTGATAGCTGAAGTTTCGTTTGTTAGCTATAGGTTATGTGTGTGCTATAAAGTTGTGTTTCCATTCCAAACTCATGTTTTCCTACCTTAAAGAATATGTCTACTACTGGTGTTCAGCTGGAGGGCACTTGTCGAGCATTTCATAGCTTAGAGAGACATTTCATAGATTAAAGTGATGGGCTATCGTACAACTAGACATATGCTACGTATATGTTAATGTCATGTTTTTAAAACAGGTGTCTGTGATAATGCGGGAAGCGTTCTGCGTCTCCTGCAGGTGTACCAGGGAACTCCAGAGCAACCTTTCCATTCAAGAACAACCAGAAAGCTGTGGGTTTTACACTTGTTTTCTAAAATTCTGGTTTTTTTTTCCACAAACACAGAGCACAAAGTCAAGTGCTGCAGAGCATTTTCCCCGTGTTTTCTACAGAGAAATAAGTCATCTTAATTACTGAGTGTTTCACTGCTCAGGACGGGAAGAATCTGCACATTTGGAGACAGGAGACAGAATGAAACTGCTCTTGAAAACATGGTTTAAAAGGGGGGTAGAGGTAGTTGTGAAGAGGTGGAAAGGTGGCTTGGCGATTAACAGCACTGGCTACTCTTCCAAAGGACCCAGGTTTGAGTCTCAGAACGCCACACAGTGTCTCACAACTATCTGCAATCCCAGTCTCAGGGAATCTGATGCCCTCTTTTGAGCTCCATGAATACTACATATACGTGGTGCACAGATACACATACATGCAGACAAATACCCATACACATGCAAAAAAAAAAAAGGCAAGGAAAATGAACCTAAACACATTCATACATGCAAACACTTAAAAATAAACAAATAAACAACAACCAAATACATGGTAAGAACACCCAAAAGCTGACACTTTCCGAGGACCAGAGAAGGGATCAGTGGAGGCCTCCATTATGGAGATGGGTCACTATAGTCACAGTGACTCATCTCTACAATATCACGGAATATCAGAGGGTTCACAATCACAGTGACTCATCTCTATAATATCACGGAATATCAGAGGGTTCACAATCACAGTGACACATCTCTATAATATCATGGAATATCAGAGGGTTCACAACCACAGTGACTCATCTCTATAATATCACGGAATATCAGAGGGTTCACAGGAGAGCGAATAGTGTAAATCACAATGAACCTGAAGAAAGATGCCATTGGTCTTTTTAGGGAAAAAGACAAGAGCTGTGGACTCTCTCCTCTGTGCTCCCATGATGCTGTTCTAGCATCACTCTCTAATCAGATCTACGCTCGGGATGATTAAGATGATTCACCATGCTAGCCCAACCCCGGAGCCAGCAAGCACAATACACGCACGGTGTAGAAATACCAGCAAATCTACATTGCTTCTTAATTCTTTTGAGTATTGGGAACACTTTGAAGCAGCTTAAAGGTAGTAATGAAGAGACAGATGATAAGAGATAACCTAAGATCCTAGATGAAAAAATATTATAGAGTTTTTTAAGTCTGGTAAATATACAGGATTCTAAATGCTTATTAATGATCACTATCTGCTAATTAGTTGCAAAGAAGACAACTAAGATTTTGGTGGAGTTTTAGGTAGAACAGAATAATGGGGAGATTTGTTAAGCAGTAATATCATTTTATGGGTATGAGTGTTTGCCTGCATATATATATATATATGTATATATATATACATATATATATATGTATATATATACATATATATATGTATATATATACATATATATATATATGTACCATGGACATATACATACATATATCACCTGCAGGGTCAAAAGGCAGTATCAGAGCCCCTGGAACTGGAGCTACGGATGGTTGGTTGTGAGCCACCACTTAGGTACTGGGAACCAAACCAGGTCTGGCACAAGAGCAATAAGTCCTCCTAACCACTGAGCCAGCTCTCCAGTTCCCCCACCCTGCCTCAAGTAGTACTACTCTGTTTAACAAAGGTAAGAGGATCCTTCTTTGAAATTAGGAGAAAGCAGAGGCCATTGCTGGGCAGAGGTAAATCCAGGGAGGGCAAACTATGTAAGAGATCCTACCGAATCCACAGAATCAAATACTGTCATTTGACACCCCCCCTTACATGTACAGTTATAAAATCACTGTAGACTTTTCAAAACTGTCAGCTAGACATTCCTATCACAGTGTACCTGAGAAGAGACGCCATCTCTATTCTCCCCATTCTTCCTTCAGTGATGTCTTTAAGACAAAAAGGAGTTATGTAATCGTTCCTCAGTGTTATCGTTCTGTGCCTTCCACGTACCAGCCTTTCTCACTTTACAGAATCAGCTCCCCCTCTACCTAAACCCTTACTGGAGAACTGATATGGGCTTCCCTTCTGAATGCTATGCATATGTTTTATTACCACTGGTTAATAAAGAAGCTGTTTTGGCCTATGGCAGGGCAGAATACAGGTAGGTGGGAAATCTAAACTAAATGCAGGGAGAAAGAAGGCAGAGTCAAGGAGATTCCACGTAGCTGCCAAAGGAGAAAGATGCTAGAATATTACTGGTAAGCCACAGGCTCATGGCAATATACAGGTTAATAGAAATGGGTTAATTTCAGATTCAAGACCTAGCTAGGAATACACTTGGGTTATTGGCCAAACAGTGTTGTAATTAATATAGTTTTGTGTGACTATTTGGGTCTGGGTGGTTGGGAAACAAAAAAAGCAGTCTCTATTTACAGAGAATGGATCTAAGTCTGGACATAGCCAGCTCTCCCCTTCAGCGCTAGTTAGAAGTCAATGCTAAACTTAGGAAAGCTAACTGAACTTGTCAATACCCAGCAACAGCACAGAATGTGGCGGGATCACCCCATCACCCTCTCCACATAAATATTATATATCTATACACTTTCAAAAGCATGCATGTATAAGAAAAGGAAAGGAAAGAAAATGTAAAGAAAATCAGGAACATTAACACCAAACAATTGGATGCCAGAATTCAACCCCAAGGCTTGGAGGTTTGAACTAAAGAACACAATAGGGAGAATGCCTCTTGGGAACTAGAATGACGATGGATTTCAAGCGTCAGAGAAAAACAACTTGAGAGAAATGTGTCAGGGAATATAAGAGAAACTTTTGGTGCCCTCAACAAGTTATCTTCTGGGATTTTAGGTCCCCAAACTCCCCCAGCGCAGGGTCAGGGGTGAGGTTTCTTGCAGCTGCTATTCGAAATCGCCCAGGTCTGTTACCAACTGCATCTCCAGGTCCACTGACCAGCACATTAGCATGACAGAGGCATAAATGCAGAGTAGGAAGGAGGTGAAATCATTGGAAGAAAGGAGAGTTTCAATTTGGCATGTCCCACAGAAGATGAAAAGCAGATCTGGCCGGTTCTCAAACACTATATTCTATTATGGGGACTGTGATTATATCCTCCATTTTTCTACTTTGTCAAGCAGCCAATTTTTAGCAGTAAATCATCTCCCTTTTATCTTAGGGAAGTAATGATCACAGAATGGGCGAGGCATTACCTCACCTTCAACATGTTGTCCATCTTCAGAAGGGCAAGCAAAGATGGGCGAGCAGGTGGATGGGCAGGCAGGCAAGGAGGTAGGGCTCCTCTGAAATGATACACTCTGATAACAGGACCAAAAGAGAATTGTCCATGGGAGTAAACACACATGGGTAGACGAGCAAAGGTAATTACTTTTGGACATGAGAAAAATACTATTCAACATTTTAGATCTCTCTCTCTCTCTCTCTCTCTCTCTCTCTCTCTCTCTCTCTCTCTGTGTGTGTGTGTGTGTGTGTGTGTGTGTGTGCAGAGAAATGGCAGATGCAACTATTTTTCTCAGGAAGCTTTTGCTTTTTAAAAAGGCTACATATTTCTAGATTGAACAAATAATCAAGGAGCAATCTTGAGACCTTCAGGAAAAAGCACTACTCTTGCCATTAAGAACAGAAAGGAAAGAGGACCAGGATACTCTCATGACTGTCTGTAAGTTTTAGGTCTCTGAATATAGCTTTCAAAACCCATGACCTTCCACCTAGAGAATACTTCAGGATTCCTGGAAAGGGAGATATTGTATTTGAAGAGTATTTGTGGGAAATATAATAGCTCAACCAGGTTTCTTGTGGACAAATATCAGTCAGCACCCTCCATACACTATCTGTTCTCTTGGGTTGCTCTCTGCCTTCTAAATATGTCAAGATTAAAACAATTATCATTGCTCTACCCAGAATGAGTGAGTTATTAAGAGAAGCACCATTACCAGTAAACCTGAGATTGGACTGATGAGCCCTCAGTATAGCAGAGCCCTTGGGATTCATGATGAACACACCTCCGTTCAGAGCACTGTGGTGTGCATAATTAAATGGTACTTGAAATCCATCAGTTCCAGTTTCTCCCAGTACAGAAATCTCCAAAATGTTCCCATTCATAGCCAAAGCTGATGCTTGACCCCCATTTCAAACAGTCCTAAGACTGGACAAGTTCCCTCTCCACCCCTCCCCTTACCTGGAGAAGAGATCTAAATCTGATTTCTGGCTTCAGGCCTACTTCCACAGCCTTAGAAAAAAAAAGGAGACAGCAATCCCCGAAAGAAGGTCATTGACTCTCCACCGCCATCTAAGCAAGTCATAGACACATTTATGAAGTAAATAAGGACACAGCTAACTCCCGACCACTGATAAGCCCTTTCTCAATTTTTATTCTCTTTTCTCTTCAAATTCACCTATGGGGGCTCTATGGAATAAGCCAACCAGAGAGCTGTAGGTAAACGGAAGCTTTATCTGAAACAATGAGCCAAGGGGTTTTGGGTCTGAGCAAGAGAGACCTGGGAAAGAATCCATTAGAAAAAGGAGCCAATGTCTGAGCGTGACTTCAGGCAAATTCTAGGCTTCAAAGATAGAACTATCAAGAGAGATTAATTCTTCATACCGAGGACATAAGCAAACACATTAAAGAATAATTTTTACACATGTATACTATAAAAAGATCGTATCTATTACATACTTCTTGGCCACATTGATACACAGAAACCATTTTCGGCAAACATTACATTCTTACAAAACAAGAGCGGAAACCCTACATCTTTGTACAGACTCTGCTGTGGGTGGCTCAGTGTTTTCATTATGTGCTCGTTTATACCTTGACCCATGCATGGAAAAAAAATTAGGACACAAAGTCAAACATTTTAATTGTCTTGGGTAAATAACTGACCCCTAAATAGCTGTAAACCCTGGTAAATGAGTTCTCTATTTCCAAAGAGCCCAGGGCAGAGCCCTGTTGAGTCTATGGAAATCCACCTGCAATAAAATCCAGATCTTGTACCCTGACCAGCCTGAACCAGCCGCTCATCCTGCTTAGCAGTTCCTTTAGAAGAGCCACAAAGAAGGAGTTGGTTACTCTTTAAGCTAATGGGTTCTTAATGATGTCATTGCAGCCCCATGAATAAAGGATTGCCCCTGTAGCCAAGAAATCCTAGGACTTACAGATGCAGTAGCTCTCACCTCTCTAATGGATGGCCCCAGGCCAGAGGCCTAGCTTTTTCTTCCTCTAAATTCCCACAGATACCTACCTTTCCTTTCTCTAAAAGACCACCTAGGCCCTTGTTCTGGTGAGTAACAAGGGGGAAAGGACAGTGGAATTCCCAGCGCCCAATCAAATGGTGTGCTTACTTCATGGCGGGCATTCTTAGGGAAGTGAAGGGGTACAAGGCCTGATGCAAAGGTAGCTGCTGGACATTTGCTAGAAGAAACAAGCCTGGCAGGAATGCTCCTGGCTGGTGGTTGGGTTCCGCAAGACTCTCATGGAGCCACCCGCGGGAGAAGAAGGCCTTTTGGGCTTAAACGCAGACAGGCTTCTGAGGCTGGGGGTGGGTGGGGACACACACAGGAATGCTTTGAGACTCCAGGAGTCTATGTGATTCACAAATTAGAAAGACTACTCGAGAGCTGCACGTGGAGCCCAGTGCGCACAAAACTCTGGGTTCAATCCTGATCCCTAGCACCATGTAAAACTGGCCTGGTGGTGAAGCCTGTAGATTGTTCAAAAGGAGGAGGCAGTGGAACCAGAAGTTCAAGGTCATTCCTTGGCCACATGTTGAACAACGCTCAAGGGACAGCTCTGGCAGTGAGATCACTGAAAGTAGCTGCCACACCTTGCTGCTACAGTACTAAGAGGCCTGCCCTTTCTATCTTGCCTAGGCTTCCATAAAGGTACTACCATAAATGGACTACCTTCTAACCTGATCTCTGGATCCACAAGGGGAGACATTTGCCCTTTAAGAAGCCAAACACACCGTTCCCTTGATCATAATCAAATGACCTTCTTTTATATGAAGAGGCAAAAGGGAAGGACAGGGAGGGAGGTTTAAGTGGCAAGAGCGTTGGAAGGTGGGGCAGAGGAGGGGATGGGGCAAGGACAACTAACACTGAGGGTGCTTGGTGCAAATACAACTTTAAGAGATGTTCGATGGAGGTGCCTTACACAGGAGGACAATGCTCCTTCCAGAGTACAAATTATTAAACAAATGTATCAGTATCAAGTGTGGAATACCTTCCTAAAATTGACCAGGGTGGTCCCAAAGATCCTCAAGATAATAGAGGTATGGCTGCTGCTTTTGGTTGCCCAGCAAAACTTGGTAATAAAACCCTGTTGCTGTAGGTACCACATATTGTTGGCTATAGGACGTGGAGAAACCAAGCTGAACCTGACCAGAAGCTTCCTCTCCACTGCCCAGCTTTGACAGAGCTGGAAGGTGCAAAGCAGGCTGCCTAGGGGAGAAAAGTCCATTAGCAATAGTGTTACCTGGCTGTGAACTCTGCCAGCTAGCGTAACAACCAGTCTGGGAAGACAGGGCCAGTGGCGCAACTGATTGGGGCCAATCAATCGTTTTCTGATTGATTTTAAGACTCACTCCACAAGAGAAAGTCATGCCCAGTACTGTAAACCTAGGCAACAATCCGGAGCTGGGGAGGTCAGAGGCCCCAAGAAAGAATTCAGTACTACAGCCTTGGATGTCAGTGTGGTGATTTCTCAGAAAATTAGGAAACAACCTTCTTCAAGACCCAATAATACCACTTTTGGGTATATATCCAAAGGATGCTCAATCATGCCACAAGGACATGTGCTCAACTATGTTCATAGCAGCATTGTTTGTCATAGCCAGAACCTGAAAACAACCTAAATGTCCCTCAACAAAAGAATGGATAAGGAAAATATGGTACATTTACACAATGGAGTACTACAGAGCAGAAAAAATAATGACATCTTGAATTTTGTAGGCAAATGGATGGAGCTAGAAAACATCATTATGAGTGAGGTAACCCAGACACAGAAAGACAATTACCATATGTACTCACTCATAAGTGGTTTTCAAACATAAAGCAAAGAAAACCAGCCCACAAATCACAACACCAGTGAACCTAGACAACAATGAGGACCCTAATAGAGACATCCATAGATCTAATTTACATGGGAAGTAAAAAAAAAAAGACAAGATCTCCTGAGTAAATTGGAAGCATGGGGACCTTGGGAGAGAGTTGAAGGGGAGGGGAGAGGCAGGAAGGGGAGCAGAGAAAAATGTGGAGCTCAATAAAAATCAATTAAAATGCCAAAAAACCTATCCCAATACTATTAATTTGCTAACTGGGAAAAATATCAAACTGCCTTTTAAAACTCCCGTTCTCATCAGAGAATTTCTTTGGAGTAGACAGCAGTTCAATATAGAGACTCATAACTGCTCAAAGTATAAATAACTATGGTTCCTTAAGTGGGATACGGGTATCCCATCTCCTCACCTAAGGATCAGGGAACACTGAAGAGGGGTGGAGACGTTTTAAAAGGCAGAGGCTGCAAAAGGGTGTGTTCTGGACGTGATATGACCTATGGGCTCCTAACTCACTGCAACTGCAGTTGCTTGCATCGGACCCACACAAGGTCTAGCCAATCAGCATCCATCCTGAGGCTCCATCCCTTCCTCGGGGACAACCGACAGTTAGTGGTGGCTGCTTAGAGAGGGTGTGGCTTTCAGTGGTAACAGTCACTGTTGAGTTGCCCAGGTTTCAGGAGAACACCTCCGGCCCACACTCATGCAGGAGCCCTATGTAACCTCAGTGGGTGCACACCCGCAAAACACATATGAGTAGGAGGAGGGGACGTAACAGGAAACACAGGGGCCTCAGCAGGAGGAGAGGGGAAGAGCGGGGTGCTGGAAGGTAAAAGGGGCAAAGCTCGTTATTTACATGCGTGCAGCTGTCAAAAGAATACATGAGAAAGAAAAGCAAGTAGAGACAAAGCCTCTAAACAAAAAGAAGTCAGGCAGAATTCTGTGTGGGAGTGGCATTTGCAAGACAAGCTCAAGGAGAACCCCTTCTCTACTAGTCTTCTGGATGAAAGGGGACGCTGCCCCTGCCTGCTGCCCCACCCGCTGTCCCCGCCTGTCCCTTAACTGTGGCTGTGTTATCAATTAGGCACTCGGGGCAGAAGATCATCCACAGTAAGGCTGGAGACCTGAACATGTTTTGTGCTAGCATACAGTGAAAAGTGCATTATCTAAAATAATTATTTCACTAAATGCCCATAAATTTTGAATTAGGACAATTCTTGTCAAATTTGGCATTCAGATGAAAGTCATTACAGTGGAAGACAGTTTGTCAGCAGGCTCGCTCACTGTGCAGGGCTCCCGAGTCCGCACAATTATGGAGACATAAGAGCTGGTTTTAGATGAAAAGCCATAACTCATAAGCAAATAATTTCAAAAGCAAAATTATCAAAATCTCATCCAAAATCCCAATAGGAAAATTATATTGTCAGATGTGAATGCCGATCATGCTTGTGCTAAGATGTGGGGTGAGACCTGTGGGCGGGAAGCTGCTGAATCCGGCACGGCTTTAACGCCCCCTCAGTCTCCTGCCTACTGAAAGTCTGTGAGGTAAAGTTTTACTGTCCTTCCACTCCCAAACTCGCTTCAAGGTCAACCACCTACCCCACCTCCAGTTCCGAGCCCATAAACTCCTTATCATGTGAAGGAGGACAGAGGGAAGAGGACGGCAGAGGGAGGAGCCGGCCAACACTGAACCTGAAAAACACAGATATGAGAGAGGAAAACATCAGGCCTGGGGTCCTGAATATAATTTCATGTTAGCTGAGGGTAATCATATTTATTTATGGTTTTATTATTTATAAAAAAAAAAAAAGAAACCATGCTGAAAGTGCTCTGCGGGAATTCCCGTATATTGTACGGCTGCCACAGTTTATCTTCACAGCTAGATGGCTTAAGCCCAGCCTAAACAAATATTCCGAAAGAATTCCCAGTGGCATTATCACATTTCTCCCTTTCTAGGCTAAATGAAAAAGATCTCCTGTTCTTCCAGTCCTCTGATATTCTTATTCTGGAGCAATTCAAACTGTTACGGTTTATTATGAGATCATGTTTATTGCAAAATAATGACTTAAGAAAATAACCAGCGACTGGCGGTGCCTGAGCACCGCAGTGGTGGCAGCCGGGATCCACAGCGGCTGTCAATCCCAAATGCCCACCAGTGCTCGTATCCTGTGTGATGATTAATATGAGTATCTTCCTAGACCGCACAACCAGGGGAATGGATCTTCATACTAACCTACCCCATCAACTCGACAGAATAGACAGTCTTACTAACAGGCAAAACCAAGGTGAACAAAATCAGTTAAGACATGTAGTTAACATGAAACAAAACTCATGATTTTCAGATTTGCGAAAATATAATTTCCTTCTACCAAGCCCCATGTCAGTAGGGATCTCTCTCATTATTCAGACAACCCCCCCCCCCGCCCCAACTCTAGTTTCCATTTCCAACAGCCAGCAATGTGTTGTCCTTTCTTCTGGCTGGGAAACTTGTGGACAAATGTAATGACACGGTCCTCTTTGATCTGAGAGATGTTTGGGAGGTGGGAACCGAGACTTTCATGAGGAAAATTTTCTTTTAAGGTAATGGATGTGGTGGGTTCTAATAAAGGTAGTTCAAACAGGAAGAGGATACATACTATCTATTCTCTTCATACTCTACCTCCAGCTGGCCATACTCTGTGGAGGCGCTCACTGGAGAACGTCATTACCATACAATGCCACTAACGCCATTTTGATAAGTGGCTCATATCCGGGCACCTCTTGGGAAAAGTATGCTACAAAACAACCATCTATTAGGTCACTGTTTACAGCACTGTACAAAAAAGAAAAGAGCGTTCTAAAGACCAAGACTGAGATCATTTCCTCTCAATCAGAAAGAACGGCAGAGTCCTGGATTC
Source organism: Arvicola amphibius (assembly GCF_903992535.2). Lineage (NCBI taxonomy): Eukaryota > Metazoa > Chordata > Mammalia > Rodentia > Cricetidae > Arvicola > Arvicola amphibius. The sequence continues at coordinate 37,553,844 of NC_052059.1, forward strand.
AGTCCCTAGCACTGATCTTAGTTGCTATAGATTCATGGAACTCAGGTTTCCGCCAACACAAATACAGGCTACGCTCCTATGAGCTTTGTTGGCACCCAGGCGGAACTTTCCAGGATAAAAGGTTACTTCCATGCTCCGAAGGGACAACCTCTCAAGAGGTCTTCATTAAGTGACTATGGTAGACAGGATACTGTGTTAAATACCAACAGTAGAATGGTGAGCAAGACACGGACTCTGTCCTCACAGAGTTTACAGTAATACCGAACATGTTTAAAAAAACCAAAAAGCACTAGCAGACATGAGAGTCCTGTACCATGGTGAATCAGATTCTCTTAGGAGCCTTCCTATTGAAATAAACAACAGACAACAACAAACCCATAAGTAGGTTCTGGGAAAAAATACTTACTAATATATTCATTGCTAGGCTTTTATATGAAGTATTTGACGATGCCTTACTTCTTCCAAATGGGTAAGTGGCATAGCATGAAGCCAGAAGAATGAGCCCAGAGTAGTACATCAAAAGCAGCCAGAGTTAGAGCCTGCAAATGCCACATGAGTAATAAACCAAGAGACAGCCCTCTGTGACAGATACAGACATAGTCTGATGGGGACTGTAAGTCTGGCTCTGTCATGGCCCTCCTAAGCCCTCCCAAACCCTCTACTGCCATCACAGAGGTGACCAAGTGGAAGGATCTGGGTCAATCAGCACAATTGCTGCTGGAAACACCCAAGGGTATGCTTTCTTAAGAGGTGCACTTTTTTTTTCTCTTGATGTCAGGGTAATAATCGTCATTTAGCAAACAACTGAAGGACTAGTCATGTATGATGTTGGCCTAGGGTTGACCTGTATTCTAAATTGGACTTTGTTCGGTATTAGAGATTAGCTTCACTGACTGGACTGAACTTTGCTCCACGTGGAGTCCTAAGTTGATGACTAGAAGCTACCCCAGAGCTGGTGGATTAGTGACTTTCCTTTCACGACCAAAATGCCTGGCAAAAGCAACCGAAGGAAAGCAGCTTTGGCTTACAGTGTAGTGTATGGTTTTATCATGGTCAGGAGGGCAAGGCAGCAGCAGCTTGGGGCAACTGGCTACACTGTCTTCCCAGTCAGGGAGAAAGAGACGCTGCTGCTGGGCTCACTTTCTCTTTCTTATGCAGTCTAGGACCCCAGTCATGGCGAAGTGTGATGGAGGAGAGTTATCTGTCTATGTTTCTTTCATTGGTTAATTAATAAAGAAAACTGCCTTGGCCCTTTAAGAACAGAAAATTAGGTAGGTGGAGTAGACAGAACAGAATTGTGGGAACAAGGAAGTAGAGTTGGGGAGACGCTTCAGGCAGTCGCCATAGAAGTCTCCATGCTGCTCTTCTCCGAGATGGACGCAGGTTAAGATCTCTCCTGGTAAGCCACACCTCGTGGTGCTACCCAGATAACTAAATATGGGTTAAAGCAAGATATGAGAATTAGCCAATAAGAGGCTGAAACTATGGGCCAGGCAGTGTTTTAAAAGAATACAGTTTCCGAGTAATTATTTCGGATAAAGCTAGCCGGTTGCTGGGAACTGGGTGGCGGGAACGCAGCCCGCCGCTTCACACTACAGATTGGCGCTCCAACGTGGTGACTAAATCCACGTAAAAACCTGTAAAAGCTTCAAATAAAGAAGAGAGAGTGTTTAACACAGCTTTTTGCTGTTTGCCTGGACATGCTGTAGAGAGATCTCCTGTTTCCGCAATAGCGGCAAAAAAAAAAAAAAAAAAAAAAAAGCTGAGTCATTTTAAAATGCAGCTTCCTGTGCTGTGCCGCCAGTGCAAACTCTGGCTATAAAGCATTTCAGTGGCTTTTATGGACTGGATGTTTGTGTGCCCGCTGGGGATCGGAAAGAAGGTTCTCTGAGACCATGCTCTGAGGCAGGAGTGGCTCTGGCTCTGCTCCGCCATGCTGAATTGTGCTGACCTCAGGCAGGAACTATCGTAATTACCATGATAACAGCGCAGTTAAGGTTTGGACTTAGCTGTAAACAGGCGGTACCATATTACCCCTACCTGGCGCAACTTAAGTTTTTAAGAAGTGCTTAACCTTTTAAAAAATGCTCCTAGATAGTAAAAAAATTACAGATTCACAATAGGAAAGATTCAGACATAGAAGGCCTTTAACTGGGTCACAATGTTGGATAAATGTACGTAGGCTTGAGAGCGAAAGAGAAGAAAAAATATGGAAAATAAAGTTAATGCCTTTAAAAAAAAAAGGGTAAAGTCTTTAAAGAGACAGAGTACAGATAGTTATAGATTAAAAGAAGTAAAGTGATAGAGTAAAAATAAGCCACGTAAAAATGGAAAATTCACAGAGAGTCTGGATTATGTATTTTGTTGTGTTTTCTTTGATTTTTTTGACTGTAAAGGAGCTAAATACAGAGAGACATTTCATTATATGGGCTGCCAGTCTAGACCAAAATGGACATCTTAATGGTATGACTTCAGGATTTGGATTTAAGAACATGATGCTTTGGAAAAGAGTTTCTTCTTTTGTTTTCACAGAGGACGAGACTCTGTGGATTGCTTCTATCCCAATATGGTATGATAGACCACGCCCTCCTGAAAGGTTGCTGTGAACACCCTCAAAAAATTACTTCGCTCAACTGCCGACTGGGATGAACCTAGCAGACAGGTTATACCATGAAAGACCTAAATAACAGCGCCCCCATTCAGCAGGAAGCAGTTTGGAGAGAAAAAACTGCGCCCATTTTCCCAAATATTGCTTATAAATGTTCTTTTACATTTAAAGGGGGAGATGATATAGATATGAATTTGCATTGGTATAGATTTTAAGGTCAATTTTGTTATATGTATATGTATTTCTGATCTTGATTAAGCTATTGTGATTGTAGTTCATTTTAAAAATTGTAATGTATAATTAGGAAATATAGGTTGTTAATGGATAATCATTGATAATAGTTAAGCTTATAGTCATGTTATTAGATTTTCTAGATATGTAGAGACATATTTCAGTTAGATAGACATTCTTCATATCTTTCAAAGACTGCAGAATATGGCATTTAATGTTTTAATAACTTAGGGTTTTTCATGACAATGAGACACGTCTGCTCCTGGCAGCACCAATCTACTTCGAGAGGAAGATGGGCATCGAAGAGGCTACTTATGGAGTTTGTTAGCCATTTGGGCAAGAAACTGCTCTTGCCTGGACTGTTGCATAGACTGGACACAAAGAACCCGCAGAGAGAGGACTGCTGAACTTGCCTAAAGGTGAGATGGTCTTTCGGGGTTCCTGATTCGTGAAAGAGTCTGCGAGACGTTCTGCAGGACACAGCAGAAAGTGACTGAACTGTCTTTGGAATTTTTCTGCTTCATGGAAATGTCTGCTGGATACTGTGGGCCTGAAGCCCGAAGATGGATGCCCCAACGGTACAGAGGAACTTTGGGTGACTGTCCAGGCAGCGAGTTGTCTCTGTCATTTCTAGAGTTTTATAAGTTACTTATTTCTTGTTTACTTAGGTAGCATTATATCCTTCTGGAGTCTTTGATGGAGTTGAAGAATAAATAGATAGTTATAGCTTTCCTTAGTTATGATAAAAGATAAAATAGATTTAAATATTGTAACTGTAATACTTGCTTGATAACTGTTTTGTTATATGTAATTTTGCTATGTTAAAGTTGAAGCCTTTCTTTTTTGTTTAAACAGAAAAAGGGGAAATGATGGAGGAGAGTTATCTGTCTATGTTTCTTTCATTGGTTAATTAATAAAGAAAACTGCCTTGGCCCTTTAAGAACAGAAAATTAGGTAGGTGGAGTAGACAGAACAGAATTGTGGGAACAAGGAAGTAGAGTTGGGGAGACGCTTCAGGCAGTCGCCATAGAAGTCTCCATGCTGCTCTTCTCCGAGATGGACGCAGGTTAAGATCTCTCCTGGTAAGCCACACCTCGTGGTGCTACCCAGATAACTAAATATGGGTTAAAGCAAGATATGAGAATTAGCCAATAAGAGGCTGAAACTATGGGCCAGGCAGTGTTTTAAAAGAATACAGTTTCCGTGTAATTATTTTGGGTAAAGCTAGCCGGCGGCGGGTGGCGGGACGCAGCCCCGCCGCTTCTCACAACAAAAGTGCCTCCGACATTAAGGGTGGGAATTCCCACCTCAATTAACGTAACGAGAAACTCCCTTACAGATACGCCCAGAGGTTTATTATTGTCATCAAGATGACAATCGAGTTTAACTATCACAACTGATGAGCCAAGGCCCTTGAGTTCCCAAGATCTGGAAACCAGATGGCCAAACTTAGAACTTTATAGTTCTAAATGCTGAACCATTAGGTGCCTACTGTTCCAGGATTTAGATACTAGAGACATGGCTCTAAGCAGTCAGGATGGAGGCTTGTTGCTCTGGGCTTTAACTGTGGCCCTGGCACTAGGCAGCAGTTGTAATCTTTGTCTTTCAGCTACAGTAAGCAGTAGTGATTGGCAGTAGCCATGAGCCGCAAGCCTCTACTTGCTAGTGTTCCAGCTTATGGATAGGCCTCTGGTGCTGTGACCCTAGCCTAAGAGCAGCAAGTTCTTAGAGCTAGGAGGCCTGAGACTCTTGGCCCATAAGACCCCACAGCTTCCTGGAACAGTCCCAGCAACCCTGTGGCCTCTGCCTCTGTTTTCTGTCATTTCTGTCTCAGCCACTCACAAGACTTCTGCAGCTACCGTCTTGTTGCTACGGCTACTGTCACTGTCGGTACTGCTGCTGATTGGGTAATGGTCACGGATAACTTTGCTATTGTTACCACTCTGTAGCTGCTTCTAGCCTCCCTGTGACTAGCACAGCCCTCTCAACTAATAAGATCAAAACTCAGCAAGGCCTTTAATTGGGGTTAATGCATAATACCAGGGGACAGTTCGAGGGTCTTTCTTGGCTGAATCAAAACTCAGGCTGAACAGCCTACATATACGGCCAAGAAAGGGAACAAGACAAGGATGCTTTCATCAATCATGGCTGCCAATTTGGAAAGTGAAGGACTGCATTGGCACCGGCCACGGGCCGGACCTTCTCCAAGGAAGCTTCCTCTTTGTGCAGTGTGGAAAGTAATTTAGGTTCATCTAGAGTTCAGCAAGGCTTATGAGGGCCAAAGGGACCACTGCATGATGTTTTGAAACAGTTGTGGCTGAGCTAGCGCCATCTAGAGCCAGAGGTAAGCTTGGAAGCAAGCAAACAAAACTGCTGAACAGCTTCTGTAAGGTGTCCCTGGGGTGTGCCCAGCAGCAAGTACTGGCTTTCAGGCAGTCACCTTTATTCAAGACAGCCTGGGCATCAGGGAAGATATACAGATACATTGGTGTGTAACATGTATGTAATCTATGTATATAGAGAGAAAGAGATGGGAAGTGGATCTGTGGTCATTGGCGACTGCCTACGACTATTCTCCTGGGCTGGAAAGTACAGTCAGGCCACTATTACTTTTTCTTACCTCATCTGACTCCTCCCCCTTTCCATCTGATTTCTTTCTCTTGTACTCAGTACAGTCTAGCACAAGCACTACTGGCAGCTAGAGGCCTGGAATTTACTTCTCATTTCAACACAAACTGTAAACAAGACAGAGAAAACAGGGAAGGGGCGGGAGAGGGGGTCCTAGGGATTCACAAACTGAATAAGGAAGAACAAAGATTTTCTAATAATCTAAGGGATCACCACTAATAATCTAAGGGGTCCCCAGGCTCTGGAAAAACAAATCTGTGTTAGTTAAGAAGGGACAAACTGGAATCCGAGATCTCCTGTGTGCTTGGTATAGTCATTACCCATTGCAGAAGCTACTTCTTCAGGCCCATTGCAGACACTGGTCTAGGGACAACATTCTCTCGGCCTCCTCTAGGAAGTGTGCAAAGCAGTTTGGGTGTGCAGGTCAGAGGAGGGCACCTGTCACAGGTCCCCTGTGGGCCACTTCCTGAGTTCTTCCACTTTATGCTTTCCAATTTCCATCTCAGGAGGCATCGGAGGGATTGACACACACAATGCCTTCACTTGCAGAGCTGCCACTAGTCTGGCAGCTGAAATCCAGATCTCCCTAAGACCGTCTTCCCAGGGCAATACTCTCCATCACAAGGCTATAGCCTTTATTACAACTCAGCCTTCCCCTCCCTCCAGAAAGGACGTATTCTGGTCTTTATGGCTTTCCTGTCCACACTGTGGGTTGATCCACTATCGGCAGGGTGATGAATAAGGTGAGCTGAGCCTGTGTGTGGCAGGGGTTTGGAAGCTGCATTGCCAATTTGGTTTTTGTAAGCATTCTGGTTCAGAAGACCACGCAGGGGAAAGCACGAGAGTGTGATCTAGAAATCTCAATCGAACACCCAGAATCCAAGACAGTGGTCACCCAGTGCAGGAACCTTTAGGACACACCACACACTTGGGTGTCAAGTAGTTGAGCAGGCCACATTAGGAAAGGCGGCAAATTGTAGTAAATGTGAATTAACAGCAAAAACGTGATGCAAAATGAAATGGCCAAGTTGGAGTTGTATCTTCACAATCAGAATTGTACTGAGCTGAAATTGTTTTTCAGATACAAGCTCCCTGCTCAGCTCCAATGTGAAAGTTTCCAGGAGGAGAAAAGGTGATTTCTGAAGTTTATTAACCATAGCACAGCCACTGTCCGTTTATGCAGGAAGTTCTGAGAAGCACGCGCCAATCCACATGACCACACGAGCAGCAGTCTTGGTGATAATTTTAGTTGATGTTAGCCGCTGGCTTTCCCATACACTCAGAGCTCGTGTTACTGCAGGGATCAGTTGTGAGACACCTGTCATTGCACCACTGCGTGAGTGTGCAGACATCACAGAGTAGATTTCACAAACCTAGACAGACTAGGGCAGCTCCCGAGCGACCAAGACACAAAGGAGACATAAGGTGCCCGGAAAGGTGGCAGTGACCCCTTGGGGCAGGTGTGAGAAGTTGTGTTTTCTGTCTCCTTCAGTTTAGGGCTCCACAGTGTACCCCTTCTGTGTTTCTCTAGCTCTTATCTATGGTACACTGGAAGGAGGATGCAGGTGCCAGGTGTCGTACTTAGCTGCCAGCACACGGCACACTTCTACCGCTTTACGGCAACTCTGGTAAGTAGAAGGATACTTTATGCTCAAAGATAACGAGTACAATATTATACGTTGTAAGTAGAAGGATTATACTCAGAGATAACGATAACGCTACCTTACACGCTACGCACAACTGTGTGTGGGCTGCCCTCAGCACTGGCACTAGTGGAGAGTACTTATGTCACTACCTTTGGGTGGCTGCAGCCACCATCACTAGACAATAGGAAATTATCAGCTCTGTTATACTTTTATGGGGCCGTCATCCCACATGGAGCCTATTGTTGACTAAAGCAATAAGGGTTCAAGACAGCATTTCAATATTCCTGATGCAAACCTGGCTGTCTAGCACTGTTTCATGTATCCCCGGCAAACACCGTGAGCAGTATCCACAGCCTGACGTTCTGGTCATTTGAGGGGACGGAAGGAAGAGCCTGGGCATACGAGCAATGCAGGATAGCATTCTGCTCCAGGCTCTTCTGAGGGCTCACAGCAAGGCACCCCCTTATCGACAGCTAAAAAACACACTGACGAGTGGCTGAGATGAGGAAGGTACCAGCAATGGGAAGATGCGGGGTGAGAGGTGAGGGTGGTGTCTGCTGAAAGAGCAAGGGGAGATTCTTGTCTATTTGTTTGGTGACTATTTTTGTTCACATTCATTATGTCTCTTTTTGTTTTATTTTTCTTTGGCTGCTCTTCAGAGAACACCCTTCTAGCCCTGAGTGTTTTGAAATTCTGATCAGAATTGGTCGTGGGAAAGAGCTGGGAATAATGGAGACGCCGGTACTTAGGTGACACATTCACAAACCCTATGAATTTTTAATGAAGAAACAATGTCCACAATTAGATTTGAAATGAGGTTTTCTTTGTGGGTGCTCTTACAGTAAGTACACTGTGGGTGGATTTTACTTCATATTCCGTAAACGATACCAATGCAAAAACCACTCTGATTTAATAGAAAATAAAAGCAAACGCTTGATTGTTTGATTGTTCACAGCTTTTTTTCCTCCTCCACATTTACCAGAGGTGTGTCAGTTTTTAAAGCTGTTTTCCATTTTATTTAAATGCCACATATATGCCGGCTCATTCTGCAATGTAGAACGTGACTTCAGTCATGACCTGAGGTTGTCCTTTGGCATGGTAGGGGGAAGGTTTTATTTGTCTGATTTGTTTTAAACTATAAAAATAACTTGTAAATGTAGACCTCTGGGAAGAAAGTATTCAACTTTGCCATTATAAACTTAGGCATCTCAAATGACTATAAGATAATTTAATAGCTGAGAACAGAAGACAGAAGAAAATGCCATGGCTACTTAGCTTGCAATTGAAGCTGAGGCTTAACTCTCATCTTTGGATGGCTTCAGTTTTGACTACAGCCATGCAAACAAGCAACCTCCCACCATGTTTTCATGGTCTCCAAGGCCCTTCAGTGTCTGGTTGTCAGTTACCTCAGCAAGCTCATGTTCCAAGACTTCTTTCTCTCAGGAAGCATGGGCTTGCTAATCTCCTGTGAGCCTGCCAGGCACGATTCTGGCTTGGTGATGATGCACTTGCTCTCCCCAGGGTGCCTGCATACCGGCCCTTCCCCTCCCCATCACCCAGTTCTATTGACCCCACCTGAATCCTTGCTCTTAGACCTGACTGGCCTCTACTTACAACTGCAGTCTCGGTTACCTTTGATCTTTCTATAATCTTATTTTTCTCTAGATTTTTTTAGGATCTGAAATTATATGACATAGAGATTTCCTTGATAAATTAGTCTTCCATGGGGGATAGGCTTATTTTTAATCATTTTAAAATGTTTCCTTGTACTAAAATTGCCACAAGCCAAAACAGCGCCTAAGCGAATATACATAAATCCTCCTCCCGTCACACACTCATTGATCTGCCTGTGTGACTGCATATGCGTATATGCGCACACACTGCATTACTTACGTCTCTGCTTTCTGCATTTCTGATGCTGATGCCTGTGGCCTTTCAGATGCTGGAGGAAACTAGTTTTCCCAGGGGAGCCAGTTTCTCCAGATGTCATATGGTCACTTGGGAGCCACTCTGCAAATGTCAACCAACAGACCAGGAGCCCACCATCGCCTAAACTGCTTTGTGTTCTGGACTTTTCAGGTTCTTCTGTCCTTATCACACCGGGACAAGGAATGAGGCAACTGGAGAGAGTGCCTCACCCCAAATTTGCTGACATCATCTGTCCTCACCAATCCTAAACCTACTGCCTTTCCTGGAAGAGCAAGGCAAGGGTCCTTGCCTAGTGTTCCTCTCAGTTCCTTCCTTCTGTCCCGCCCCTTGCTGTGGCCTGGAAACATGTGCCCTTTCTTTTTGGACCTAGTAACAAGCCAGCTTCAGGAGTATCCTTATCTTCTGGCCTTCCTATTCTGAAATAACAACAAGATACCAACGACAAACCTTCATTTAAAAAATGCAAACATACAGACATTGGACGATTCACTTAAATAAATATAATTTGCCATATCATCAAGAAAAATGAAATGTAATCACCAGAAGTTGCAGTTTGATGCATCCAGAAGAAATAGACGGCTTTGACATTTTAAGGATTTGAAAGTAATTTAGCCCCATCTCACTCAGCCCTGAGATTAATTTATGTACTGTTTTTGGGATTATTATTGCTGACTTTTAAAAACAGGTATTATTAACACAAGGGAAGAGCCATGATTCTTTTGTTCTGCCACAGAGGAATAATTTATTCCACACAACAAATATGCTATGAACTCTGAATGATGTAACCATGTAGGTTTGCCAACTGGAGTCAATGCATCACTTTGGTGGGAGTTTTAACAATGGGGAGGGGCTCAATGTCTATCTGAGTACAGGAAGTATATGGGGAATTTCTCTATTCTACTCAGTATCACTATGAACTTAAAAGTGGTCTAAAAAATAAGATCTTTAAAAAAGAAAATAAGTAAACATATTCACACCTGTATTTGTTAATTTTCATTAAATATAAGAAAATAAATTCTCTTCCTACTTTCCTAAATTATAGCTAGTTCTAAAAGTAAAGATGGCGCATTCCCATGCCTTGGAGCATTCGGTGAGTTTTCCCGCACATTATCAAACAGTTGTTCCCCTTTCATTCCAAAACCGTGGTTCACGCTGTTCTGTGGTCCACTGCTCAATTCCTCACTGGTCTCTGCTGGAACACATCCCCAGCAGGGCTAAGCCAGGCCTGACAGGGCCATGGCAGTCACAAAACGCTGGGAAAACAACCTTTGATAAACTCTCACAAGAGGAATGTGCTGGGTCGGTTACCCATCACAAATAACTGGTAAGGAGAAAGGCTGGAGGCTGAAGTCTTCGCAAAGTAGGATTTGGCTGGAAAGATATGAAGATGCCCACAGCCATGGCTGAGGCAGCCTCCAGAATGACCTGGAGGGAGTTGCAGCCTGTGAGCTGCCAGCGTTGGCCCTCGACCCTTCAGAAGGTCTTGACAGCCCCGGCAGCTGTCTTCATCAAGCTGGATGCGTGCCTGCTGACTTGGGCTACAGAACCATAGCCAAGATGGCCACTCTGGGACAACCATATATTCTGTATAGGAATACTAGACCCGATTCAAGGCATTAGTAATAGTGCAAGAATAATCGTTCAGTTGCCATTGGAGAGGTTTTGAAACTACTTACAGGCTGGAGAAACATTCTTTTCAGAAACTATTACAAAGTTGAGAGTTTCTATCCAGGGGACAGGAGCTCTCCCTGTGTTCCTATAGCTTTCCTTCAGGCTGCTGGTACTCACAGCTGCTGCCCTGTGTGTACCCGCTACTTCTCCATGCTCCCCTCCTTTCTGGCTCACATCAGGGCTCACCTTCTGAGGCACCTTACAGGATCAATTCTTGCCCCCTGTAACTCCAGCGTTCCCTGAGGGTACAGGACTTAACAGGGAGCAAAAAACCATTATTTTAATTTTTAATAGTTAAATTTGCTCTGAGCCATGTGAAATTGATGTTTCTGTGGATTTAAAAACTAGGAAAATATTGGCGCTTTCATAGAGTTCAACCTAGTATATGAAAGAAATACATTTTTAAAAGTAGGACTTCACCATATTGTTGCATAGGATGAGACAAAAATGGGTACTTTATAGATGCTTGTACTAAGAAATAAGTAAATATATATTTTCACTATACAGTTATAGTGAAATTATTACGTTTGTAATCACTACTGAAACTGAACAATGGCATTCTGACACCCAGTGTTCTATGTGTCCCTTACATGTCCCGTTTTGCATCCGTGGTTATTTGGGATGGGAGGGATCTCTGTATGTGTGTCTTTCTTCAAGAATTAAGAGGCAAGAAAGAACAGCAGCCTCTGAGCACAATGCCTGCCAGCTAGCTTCCAGACGACTTGTAAGGATTTGTCTGGGGGGTTGTGCCTACGCCATCTCACCAGAGAACATCATTTGTTTTTCTTCATGGTCATGCAAAAATGTGAAACTGACGGCCCATGCATCCAGTACTCTATTCGGGCCAGAAACACTGGAGTCCCCAGCGGCACTCCTGGGGATCCACCTCACCCGTGGTCGGCATTACAGGGAAGTCAGTTTTCAGGGCAGAATAAGGTCTGGCCACCTGGGCTCATCTATATCACGATGTGCACAGCCCCCGCCCCGCGTCCTGCTTCCCAACTGACAGTGCTACCAATGGGCGATGGGTGAGAAAGGAGGATGTGAGACGCCATCTTCTTTGGTGTTATCCTGTTGACAATCGTCCTTTCTCCCCCCATGGCAAACCAACTTTTAAGCTGTTTTTAATACCACCCAAGATTTTGGGAGCATATAAGGAGGGTTATGTTTTTCAATCCTTTAGCAACTAAGCCAAACTAAACAAAATTAACATCCTATATATTTCATTCTGGTTTAAAAAAAAAACCATAAAATACTCACACGGCATTGGTACTTAAGAGAGCTTTTATCACATTTAAAAAAAAAAATGGTCCTTAAGAAATGAAATCCTGCATGCTCATCAGTTTTCTCTTCCACTCACAGAACCATGAGTCTTGAGACGGAGGCAATCCGTCATAGATACTGTGACAAGTAACGTTAAGGAGCAGAAGGAGCGAGAACATGAGGGAGAAAGTCAGGAACGAGAGGGGTGCGTTCACTCATGGAGACGGTGGGACAGAACTAATGGGAGAACACCAACTCCAGTTGGAATGGGACTGATGGATCATGCGACCAAACCCGTCTCTCTGAATGTGGCCAACAGCAGGGGCTGACTGAGAAGCAAAGGACAATGGCTCTGGGCTCTGATTGTTCTTCATGGACGGGCTCTGTGGGAGCCTTCTCAGCTTGGTCGATCACCTTCCTGGACCTGGGGGGAGTTGGGAGGACCTTGGTCTTAGCATAGAGTGGGGAACCCTGATGGCTCCTTGGCCTTGAGAGGGAGGGAGGGGAGGTATGGGTGGAGGGGAGGGGAGGGAAGGGGGAGAAGGAGGGGAGGGAAGGGGGAGGAGGAGGGAAGGGAGGGGGGAGGAGGAGGGAAGGAGATGGAAAATTTTAAATATAAAAAAAATAAACCATGAGGGAAAAAAAAAAAAGTACTTGTTGCGGAAGTGTGTGGCTGAGAGGGGAGCAATATGTTACTTTCACCTGAGGTGTGAGGAAGACACCAAGGGCAGCAGAATCCGGCCAAGTCTCTATTGATACAAGCATCCTTAGTGGGCGGAGCTCAGGCCAGGACCAGGGACCAGACCTGTGAAGCCGGGAGACTGTGTTGGAGGCCGCTGAAGGGACAGAGTGGCCTCCTCGCGGCCGCTACTTTACACTTTAGCAAGTTTATTCAGACGACGCCTTCTCTGCGTGTATAGAACGACAATGGCACTTTTATTCTTTAAAGTGTTGTTTTCTTCTTCCAAATGGTGCTTTGAGAAAAATGTCAAGGGATTTAAATCCGTGCATGCTAAATACGGTGTTTTCCTATCTAAAAATGCCGGTTTATCAACTGGAAAGCTGAAGTAAGTGTCTTTCTAGCAGAGAGCTCAGAGAGATTAGGGGAGTCTTGGCGACATAAACATGTACTTACCCACTCATGAAATGCTAACGTCAGGTTTACTGTTCACAGTGTTCAGAAGATCACCTTTGTAGGAGGAAACCCAAGCCAACTCTTACAGCACGGGAAGGAATCTCGGAATTCATAACCAAGAGACCAAAACAATACACAAAATATTATGGTATATTTTAAGAGAGCTTTAAGTAAAGTCGTGGGGGACAGACTTACAGCGCTCTCATTAAATTGGGGCAGCAATCGTGGGAGTGTGTTTGTAACCTTGGTGACAGGGAAGAAAGTATGGAACAGGAGTACTGCTAGCTGCAGAAACATCAATCACATGATTCTGAGGATGCGTGGATGGATCGCCATTTTGGTCGGAGGTAGAGGTAAGCGCCAGTGACTGGCTGCTTTGCTTTTCTGATCCTTAGGTTGAACCCCAATATCTGTCTCTGGGTTTTTATTATTTGTGCTACACGTGATGGTGACCAGATTCCTAGAGGGGAATGTCAATGACATGACAGTGGCCAGGATGCTAGAGGGAAGGTGCCACCTAGCCAAGTGTCCCCTGAGACAGAGGGCAGACGGCTTTGCTCCTAGCCGGACCCAAAGTACAGTCTCATGAGACACATTTGGAAAGTGTACAGCAGTATGTGTCATGGGAGCTCAAATCAACTCCACTAAGTTTAGGAGAGTAACTAACATTTAATTACAGAACGAAATAACTAGACTCAGAATAAGAGAGGAGGAGGTTCTATTGCAGACAGAAGCCACCGTGTTGGGAGAGCGCCTCTGATAAATTCGGCCTCTGACAGCAAAAGCGGTGAAGGGAAATGACAACAGGGAACTCAGTGCAGTCACAGGCATGTGGGAGAATTCTTAGAGCTACAAGTCAGGTGAGAGAGGCCTGCGTACAGCAGGGCTGCTGCTCCAGAATACTGAAGCAAATATCGCGGGTGGTGTGGGTAGCAAAGAGAATGTTTTTAAAAGTATTTTAAGGGCTGGAGACACAGCTTAGTGGTTAAGAACACTTCCTGATCTTCCAGAAAGCCACAGTTGAGTTTCTAGCATCCACATCAGGAGGCTTAAAACCTTCTATAACTTCAGCTTCAGGGGCTCTGATCTCTTCTAGGCTCTGTGGACACCCATACATCATACATTGACGGCATACATGCACAAGTGTGTATGCACATGTACACACACACACACAATGCAAAAGTCAAAAAAAGTTTTAAGAGGAAGAACAAGGAAAAACAGCAATATTTTGGGTTAAAACCATCACTAATCATCAGATGTCAATACCACTCTACGCTCACTCATTTCATGAGTATCCCCTGCAATGAAATTACCTTTATGATAGACAATAGAGTATGAATTTCAGTCTGAGGTAAAGTGGAAGGAAAAAGGAAAAGAGGGGGTCATTTGCACCAGTTATTCTCAGAAAAACAAGTTCAAGTATGGCCCCTACCAACGTAACTTGACACTAGGCTAAATACTTTAAGTCCCTCCCCAGTGAAAAATCTGAATTTCAATTTGAACAACTTTGGAAAATGAGCTACAGTCACTGGTAGACCCCCAAAGCATTGGTGACAGGTTTAGACTGATCACTTGCTAGCTGGGGAAAATGATCAATTATGAGAACGATTTCCACATACCAGAAGGAGAACGGAAGCAAACGACAAGCTACATCAGTTAAGCTGTACTCTAACGGGGATGAGCATCCAAGGGTGGAGTCGCTCATCCTGTCCGCCCATTCTTTCCCTGGCATCCAGCAACTGCTGAATGAACGCCTAGGCTGGGTAGCACCATTCGAGGTTCTATAACAAGCAAGCACTTGCTCCTGAAGGGAGGTGCCGTAGCTTGGCTTATCCGGGCACATGTGAAGGTAAGTGTGCCATGATATTAAAACAAAGTTAACAGAAACAACAGAGGGAGAACCAATTAACTGGTTAGTGACAGTGGTTTGAGGTTTTCTCGAAGGATGTATGGATTTGCAAGATGGGATGTTTAACAGAACAAAATGATTCTTCCTTCAGACCCAGCTACTGTGACGATCAAAAGCACTGGGTGTCAAGTGTGTGCCCCGGTACAGACAGGCAACACTTCTGTTTGTCTGGAGTTTGCAGGGCAAGTGGTGACGTCACGAGAAATGACGCTGAGCACAGAGGCCAGGCTAGGAAGCAGGATGCAGCATGTTAGTGCAGTTCAAGCAGGGTGCCTAACGGCGGTTTAAGTCGGGAATGACAGGATAAAATGTGTGGTTTAAAATAATAATTTCTGCATCAGAGTGGAAGGTAAGCCCTGTGGGTAGAGAAGCCTGGGCTGGGCTCCCACTCAGTGGAAACCACTAGAAACAGGAGCAGGTGAGGCAGTAGCAGGAGAAATGGAGCAAGGAGGAGGCATTTAGAGAAGCTTCTGGAATTCAGATGACACAAGTGAGCAACTGTGATGTGTGGGTAAAAGGGATAAGTGGCAGGTATAGGACACTAAGAGGCAGTATTAAGAAACTCTTCCCAGGTTTCTGCCTCAGGGGAACTGTGGCAGAATCAGCACATTCAAGGACAGGGACCATGAAAGGATTCATTTAGGCCAGGAGAAGTCCATGAACATCTATGGATGCTGTTGTACGGAGTCAACAGTCTGTGAGAGCCTATATGTTTAAGGGTGGGGTGGGAGGTCATTTGCTGCGCTCTGTAGGCATGCTGTTGGCATGTCCTCAGGCACACAATGGTGTTCAAGCTTTGGTGGACATGGGTCCCCCCAAGCAGGTTTCCAAAAATACGTAGGCCTGGTTTCCACCTTGGAAAGTTTGGCTTCTCCAAATCTCATGTAAGGATCAAGAATTTTAAACAACAGCTCTGAAGTTGATTCTGGTGAGCATAATTTGACAGGCAGCAGGGCTATAATTTTACAGACAATGAGGAACTTCAAAAACTCAAAAGAATAAAGGAAAGAAGGCTTTCTGAAGAAAACACAGTATGACTGACACTCAGCATAATATGGGGTAGGATGTGTTGTGAGATGGCCTTTGTACCTCTGGGCCTTGTGGATCCACAAGTGTGATTTGACATTCCTGGGTTTGTGCCTCACATAGAGTGCTGACTGGGGTCACTGGTTAGAGCTGATTTTCCTGTATTTCTTACACTTTTAGGGCTACCTTGCAGCAAGTTATTCTTTTGTTGTTGTTATTTTGCTTTTTAAAAAGCAAATTTGTGTGTGTGTGTGAGAGAGAGAGGGGGGGAGAGAGAGAGAGAGAACGCGCACGCTAGTGAGAGAGAGGAGAATCGGGTATCATGGGTGTGCAGGAGTCCTTGGAGACCAGAAGAGATCACTGGACCTTCTGGAACTTGAGTTACAGGACATGATCAGTCAATATTTGGGTTCTTGGAACTGAACCTGGGTCCTCTGCAAAAGCTGCCCGTTTTCCTCACTGCTAGGCCACCTCTCCAGTCCCAACAGTTCTTTGTGAAGCTCCATGATTCTCTTTGTATACTTGTACAAATGTCTTTCCCCCATGAATGTTTTTCTCAGAATTTCTAAAACCAAACTGTAAATATATTTGAAACATTATGAGATATTGTTTCTAAGATTTATGTTTTGTAACTAGACCATATGCATCTCAAATGTGAACTACATAAAAGAGAGATATAACAATATCTGGTCCTAATGCCAGAAGGCTGGACAAACCTAAAAAGTAATAATTATAATAATAAATAAAAGTATCATTTTACCAGGTGAAAGTAGTTACGGTTATAAAAGGATATAAATATTAAATATGAATTTAAACTATCAGAATGATGGATAAGGATGTTCTGATAAAGGTGTAATTTGGCAAAAGCTAAAAAATTGCTTCAACTGATATTATCAACCAGACGTCGAGAGCACTAAGAAGACACAAGGATGGGAGGTCTGCTTTGGGAGGGCACACTCGGAAGGCTACCGACATACTCAGTGATATTTTTTTACCCAAATTGCTTAAACTTCATTTAATCATCAGAGAGCACTGGCTCAATCAAAGGCATTTTACCAAATTAACCAAGCAGTAGTCTCAAAATCCATCTCCGTCAGGAAAGACAAAGCCAGACGGAGGCCTGTGCTGTCGCTGAGGCTAATTTTGATGTGTTCAGGCCAGCACTCTGAAGCTCCGCAATCATTACACAGCGCTGGATGTAGAAACTACAGGCTTAAGAAATAGAAATGCCTACATGGTCCATCCCAAAAATTCACTACAGTCTATGATGCGGGCCTGTGTTCGCATCATTTGCAGACCGAATCTGGTAGTTATGCTCACAAAAGGGACTCTGTTAACTAGAGACGCCAACGAGCACACTAGGAATTACGTTGTCCTCAACTGGAATGTATGGATGTCACTTTTTGCAAAGGTTTTATGTTTTCCTAAGGAGTACTCCATTCAGAATGTTTCAGAACTGTCATTGTTGTGTCCGTTGTCCAATCAGAGAGGAAGGCAGTCAGAAGACACACAGAGAAAGGAGAAGAAAAGGGATGTAGAGTGACCTTCTACTGTACTCCATAGGAGGGGCGACTACCACATACTCCAGGCTCCTGGTGAGCAGCCTGCTTCTGCTCAGTCTTTAATTTTTAATGCAGTGGAACTGGTGAGGTTTTTCTACACGGACACCCCAGAACCTGCATGCCCCAGGGCCTGCCTGCCCCAGGGCAGGACTATAGATTGGCTGCTCATGGTCAGCAGTGGGGGATGTGGCTGCTGATATTGTCATGCCAAGAAACAGTAATGAAAGTTGAATGACATCTTTTAATGAGGTGGGGAAACTCCCCTTAGATATTTTTTTAGGGTAAAAAGAGAGAGACAGGTAAGGGCATTTTAAAAGAGAAAATGAGGAGGGATATTTATGTTTAAAATAAATTTTTAATAAATAAAGATCAGCTTTACTACTTAATTAAAATTGGGTGAGTCACATACATGGGCCCAAATGAGATGCTTATGATACAAATCCTTGGACATGAGAGAAAGATCTTTGGGGAAATCAAAATGCCAATATAAGGAGAGAACTGAACCAAATGGGACCTCAGAGCCTCTGCCCTGGGGGGCTAAGACAAGCTGAGAAGCCAGGGTTTGATTGAGTCTCAGCCTCTTCCCAGACCTCAGATTAGCTGGGTATTAGTACAGCCAGGTCTCAGCTGTTTGTGAAAACGAAAACACATTTCAAAAGCTGCATTTGAATTTTAAATATACTATTTCTAGTACTGTTTACTGATGATGGTCAACACCTGAGTGTTTTATTTATGCACGGAAGAACCTAGTCTTAAAGCATCAGGGTTGCCACATGATATACGCTGAGGGTGTATTACAGACACAGTTCCATAGTGGGGAATATTACTTTTCAAGGAGTGCATTATTAAAAAGATCTCCATGTGCACACCATTTTCAGGGAGACAAGGCAATGGTGAGCTTGCATTCTATCTGAATACAATGGTACACTCAAGGACTCGCCCACTCCCTATAAACTAACAGTATCCCAACACAGGTCACATCGCTCTGTAAGTCTCTTTTAGTCAATACAGGTAAAAACGGAAAACAGAAATATTTAAATAAAGATCATATACCATTTCAGGTCCATATGTAATATCTTTGGGTTTTTTTGGACAGTGTGTCTGCGATCTGTGTCTAACATGTTTTCTCGTCTCCACAACATTCCCATCAGCGCTTAGGTTTTGCAAGTTAAAGGTGCAGCATGCAGGTTCCTTCAAATAAGATTTAAAATCATCACCTGTCTATATGGGTGATTTTATTGTTAACTATACCAGAAGTAATACATGATACATACAGATCTGGCGACAGTGAGAGGAGTTATTAAGTTTAGTAAGACGGTGGCACCTGCCGTATAAAGTACATATCATCTTAGGGATATGTCTGGCCTTGTAAACACACTTTAGAAATTCATGAAGTTCATGCCAGGAAAAATTGACTGGAATATAGGAGTGCTGGTATCGTTCATAGCACATTCTTCTCTATAAAAAGCAAATTCTCTGCTGACTTTGTCACTTAAAGAAGAAACCCAAGTAGTTGTTTTAGTACATTTTAATATGTTTGAGTCTAGAAGCCAAATTTACACATTTACCTCTTTCACAAGAAGCAAGCAGATTTGTGATAAAAATTCTTCCCCACTCAAATGTAATATCCTCATATATGGAAATATATGCCTGGTTTTGTATTATATTTTCATATTAAAAATAAGAATATAAATTTTTAAGTCTTTGGGAATTTTCTGAAGACACTTTTATTGATGCATCTTCTGGAAGCTCAGAGTCCTTATATTAAAGGAGCAAATGCTGACGCAATTTGGTTCAGCCCAGCGGTCTGTACAGAACTCCAGGGTACAGCCACCACTAGGCTCTGAGCAGATGATGTGCGATGAATCGGGCAAGGTCCCCTGCCCCTGGGGTGGGGACAGCTGCATACAACTGGCTCTGATATCCTGGAGATAAATGCCATTCCCTGGCGCTGTGAGTAAGCAGCTCTTCCAGCTCATGACCGAGAGAGACAAGGGCAGAGGAAGGCCGAAACTCAGGAGAAGAGACACATGAGCCCAATCTTACAGGATGGACGGGATCAAACCAGGCAGAGAAGGCATCCCAGGGAGGGGAGACAAATCAGCTTGCCCATGCCAAAGTTTTCAAATTCCATGGTTTTTTTGTTTGTTTTGTTTTTTTGTTTTTTCGAGACAGGGTTTCCCTATAGTTTCTAGAGTCTGTCCTGGAACTAGCTCTTGTAGACCAGGCTGGCCTCGAACTCAGAGATCCGCCTGCCTCTGCCTCCCGAGTACTGGGATTAAAGGCGTGCGCCACCACCGCCCAGCCTTTAACACACACACACATTTACTGCATGATCTCCAAGTGTTTTACTTCCTTTAAGATGCTCAAGTGTGCATTGTTTTACACAAGGCAAAATTCTCAAGCCAGATGAATTCTTTCTGACCAGTCTGTTCAGCTATCAGAACTTGGGATGCTTAGGAAACCTGGTGAGAAGCAAAGGACGCAGAGGGTCTCTGTGCTGCCAAAGTGGAAACCCGGGGAGCACTAGCACAGCATGCCCGTGAGGGAGAACTGCTACTTTTGTACCAAAAAGGGCACCATGTGACTGCATCTTTTGCCATTATTCTTGAGAAGTCACACGAGCTGGGGGAAGGGGAGGGAGGAAGTCCAGAGGCAACCAACTCTAGGGACCACAAAGCTCACAATCAGTACCTGAATCTGCTAGAAGAAGTTAAAGGAAACTACCTTCTTCATTCTGCATCCTAGCCACCTACTCCTGAGTGGGAATGAAGCTCTGCTGATGTCCTGATGTCTGCATCGTGCTTTTCTTCTGTCAGGGACCAAGGAGGATGGGACAAGGTCTCGCCTGGCAAAAGAATGGTTAGTGGGAGAGTCCTTTGCTTTCTCTGGAGTTCTTGACAAAGGCAAGGGTAATGGTGGTCCTGGGGTTCTCCCACTCTAGTGACGATGGATGATATCCAGCCATGGAGAGCAGGAAGAGAAGACCAGTATGCTTCACACAATAAAAGCTTAAGAGAGGATTCCACAGAGAGATCACTTGGCTCCTTCACCGTCCATAATACCAAGTGAACTCGTTCCTGATAGTGCTTAAAGGGATGGAGAAAGCAAGAGAGAGATGTAAAAGAGTATCAGCCATTCCCTTCAAGTCACCTACATGCAGTGAAGCTGCCAGAAGGAAGGACTGGGGGGATGGGTCCTGGAGACTGCTTGTCTTCCCTAAGTGAGTTGCCCTGAGGCACTTGCCAAGGACTTTTCTCAGAGCAAGGGATTTGGGCCTTTTCTAAGATCAAGTCTTCTTGTCCCTGGTTGGCTCCCGACTCACTGTGTAACCTTGGGCTGGTCACAGCCTTTTCAGTTCACAAGAGAAAACAAGGTTTACATAGATGCATCAAGGTTGTTTACTCCGGCATTCTTTGATTCTAGAAAAGAAAATTATGTCTGAAGGAAGTGATTTCCTTTTAGTGTGTATTGCTTTAAGGGTTCTAGTCGTAACAGCCATGTGTCAAAACTGGGGCCAGAGTTCATGAGTGTAGAGTGAAGTGTGATTTCAGACTGTGGGGACCCCAGGGCAGTCAACATGTCTCAGGCATTGGGAGGAGTCGGGGAACTGGAGTTTCACTGGAGTTTGAAAGTCTATCCCAGGCATATGAAAACAACAGCAGAGCATAGACCCCAGTAGGACAGACCCTCCTGTCTACTGAAGCTCTTCTTTCTTCTGCTGCAATTGTCCAGACTTTCGGGTTTGACATCATACATGAGATCCTTGCAGACAGCAACCCATTCCTATTGAAAGCAGGAGCCTGGATTTGGCAGGCATCCTCATGTCTCAAGCATACAGGAGCATCATCCAGCTATAAGCTCTGTGGTGGTACCCAGAAGCTTCCTGGCAGGGGGCCAAGAATGCAATTCTCTTTATGAGTGACATAAGGCAACTCATTTAGAACATTTATTTATTTATCTGGGTAGTTGATACTAAAAATAAAAACAATAAGTCAAATGAAAGTCACCTGAGGGTGTATGATTTTCAAGCACTATTTTAAACTGTGTTGTTTTCATACAAAATAAAAAACATCTTTCTTGAATATAGCCACAGCATTCAATGGTTTTAATTGAGGTAAATATCATGTACAGATGTAGAAATATTAGGTCCAGGCTGTGTATCCTCACTGTCCTCCTCAGAGATAAATTTCCACAATGGATGTTTCAATTAAGACAGTGATATTTATTGAAAGGTAAAGCATAAACGCATAGCCACTTGGAACATTATTGAACAAAAGTAATTTATGCTGCCGTTGGTGTGCTGAGTTTTAACACTGCTTTGATTTTTATCAGCATTTGTCAATTAATCAACGTGAACCTTGTAAAACATGTTCTCCTATTAGTGGGAACAGGCAATTGCTTGAAGACATTGAAGGAAAGGTCATTTAATAATTTGCTAATTGTGCAAAGATAGATTTAATTTTTCTTTTAAAAAGGTACGATTCTCATTACTACCGTACCTAAACAAGACTCAATTCACACTTAACCTTGCCAGTTTATATGTGGTCAATGGTTTCTTTGTTTCTTCTTCTTTTATTCTTAAACAGAAGAGAAAGACTGATAAGATATAAATTAATCTAACTTCAGGATTTTAAGATTTATTTAAAGAGCCTCTCTTACCATCTTTGCTAGCTCAGAGTTACAAGGCTTTGAAAATAAACAAACGAACTCAATTCCATTGGGTAGAAAAGTGCGGAGACTAACAGGAAGAGCAGAAGAAACCCACAGCACAGTACCAAAAAGCCACTCAGTGGCAGGAGCTGGCTGTTTCTGTATTAGTCCGCAGTTCATTCTGCATTCCTCTATTTAAGAGATGAGCTTTCCCGCCCCCCGTTTTTTTGACTGCTAGTTGGTTTTCAGTCAAAGGAGAAAGCAGCAGAGTCAAGTCCTCTCTTCAGGTAACCCATGCATCAGCATACTGGTCAACTCTCCTGGCAGCAGAGAGAGCACTGTGATCAGGGACCCAACACCAGTGGCAAGCATCTGGCGGCCATATGTAAAACTTGACTGACTTTCAAATGGGCAACATACCTTGGAGAGCAGCCTCTGTAATGGTGTCCGCAGGGCTGAATCGGGAAACCCGCACCATCATAGGAGTTTAAGTGGCGCTTACGACGCAATTGTGTACCTTACGTCACTTTTATAGGAAGAATTTCATCCAGAGGCAGGGCCTGCTGAGTGAAGATGGGTCTTGCTGGGTCCAAAGGGCTCTGCTCACAGCCCCTTTTATACGAGTCTAGAGGGCCAGCTTGTTCTCTGCCGGGCCAGCTCAAACTGGCTCATCTGTCCTTCCCGTTCCACTCTGTTCTCAGTTCCAAATAAGTCACTATTTCAGGCACACTTTCCTAAGCAGATGCAAGCACCCTTTCCCAGGGCCAGGCTCCCTTGGGCAAATTAGGTTTCTTGGAAAAGGGTCAAGGAACCATCAAACAAAACACTTCAAGGAACAAGTCCCTGGTTTCAGGTGACATTGTCGGACATGTAGGCAAACATGGTTGGTGGTAGCAATGTATTGTATGTGATGTGGCCTGGAATTGGCGCTGACCCTTGATTATGATCTCAACAAATGAAGTTGTTTTTTAATGAAAATTATTCTGATGACCACAAGGCAGTCATATAATTTTTCCTCTTTTAGGAGCAGTCCCAACTAAAATAACCAGCCAGACTCTAATTCTTAATAAAATTATTGTAAAAGAACTTGTCTATGAGAAAAACGATTGCTTCTAACAAACATGGAATAATTCTGAGAGGGGTGCTTCCACCCCCAGATCATAGAGAGAGTCTAATTTATATTCTTTTAACATCTGCTAGCATTAACCTCAGCATTAGTGAGCTCACTTCCACACAATCAGATTCTCCTCAGGACAGGAGACAGGGAAGTACGACGGTGGGCAAGGCGCCGCTTACATAACAGGTGCTCCCTGGCAGGAGGCATTTCTATCTGAGACGTATATATTAAGAAGCTACAGGGGACGTAAATGGGTATATTTTATGCTTCTCTGGCATTTTTGCATATGGTAAATAAGTCTGTATGCTTTGATTATAATCGTTCCTTTCTCTCGGATGGCTTAATCATTTGCAATAGCAGAGTCTGAGATGTTCGAGCTTGCCAAGGACTACCACTGCCCTTCAACACAGCCATGGCACATTAAGCAGATTTACAGCCTAGGGCATGGCCATCACTTTTACTTAAAAGCCAGTTCAGGCTGATGAGGAAGCTTAGCATTCTCCTAGAGTTTCCGGCTCTTGGTTGTGCCCGTTAGGACAGCTGTCTCTGCTGGCCACCCTCGCTGCTCTCAAAGACCTGAAAAGTAGCCACTAAAAAGTTTGAAGGGCAGCTTTATTGTAACCTGTAACTACAATAGCAGGTTTTATTCCTATATGGTGAAGCCCACAGCTCGGCGAATGACAGCCATGATCATGACAACACGCTCCAAATGGGTGATAATGGGTACTTCAGGCCATACAGAGGCACATGGGCAAATGCCAGGCTAGTCAGGAGGCAGACAACGCGAGCTGAAAGTGTTCTCCTTGGGGAAGAACAGGTGAGGCATGGGAGAAGGCTTGGGATTGGCTGGTTTCAGGACCTCAGCAGGTCATGTGGTACAATTGTGGTATCTACAGTGTTCACGGTGGGGAGAATCTCCAGGCTGTAGGAAGCTGACAGAAAGAGGCAGCTGGAGTAAGGAGAGGCATTATCTAGAGAGGAAGTATCTGGTCACAGAGTAGAGATCAGAGAAGTATTTACCTCTAGAAATTTGCTGACATTGGGAGAACTTGTTTCACTCAAGTCCATAAGGTCATAAGATATAAAAATATGAAATACAGAAAAAAATTTTAAAAATCAAACACAAGATTTACAGACTTCCTACAGGCAGACTTCTACAGGCAGAAAATTTTACTCAGAGTCCTGTGCTCGGTGGACAGTACAGAGAGGACTTCCTATACACAGGAATGTCTTGTGTGCAGTGCACAGCATAGAGGACTTCCTGTGTATAGGAATGGCTTGTGTCTAGTGCACAGCACAGAGGACTTCCTGTTCATAGGAATGTCTTGTGTACAGTGCACAGCATAGAGGACTTCCTGTGCATAGGAATGACTTGTGTGCAGTGTTAAGTAGAGATAATTTCCTGTACATAGGAATGTCTTGTGTGCAGTGCACAGCACAGAGGACTTCCTGTGCATAGGAATGGCTTGTGTCTAGTGCACAGTAAAGAGTCTGATCCATCAGATCAGGCTAGGTCAAGACTTTGTAGCTCTAATAAACTTCCTGGTGATATTGAGTAGATAGTGATTAAAAACACCACTAAGAACCTTCACTCTGGCGACCTTCTGCAGGGAGAGAACCGGATGTTAAAGCCTTGTCTTGAGCCAGCCCCTGAGAGGCACCAAGTATGAATATCTGGACCCATTCTTCAATTACTGTCTATGCATCGGAAATTTTGTCCCGATTTTACACAGAAGAAAATGGACATTCAAGACCTATCCTGGGTTACCTGGCTGAAAGTTGGAAAGATGGATCTGGCCTGAAACGCTTATTTAATTCCAGCACAACCTAAGCACAGATGAGAAACAGAATCTGTTGGCAAAGGACTCATAACCAGGTAAGTTCGTGGATCTGAATAGCAGCCCATTTACAGCCTGACTTCTGAAAAGAAGCTAAGGATATTCATTATTTTAAGATCACAAATAAATGGTGTGGCTTATATTGCTGGAAAAGTTTATTATAGCTACTTATAAAACATTTTTAAAGGGTTGCTCCTAAACTAATGCTTTATTTTTAAAAAGGGAAATATGAGGGCTGGAGAGATGGCTCACTGGGTAACATGCTTGATGAGCTAGTGTGAGAGCGCTCAAGTGTGAGCCCCTAGAAACTGCGTAGTGCCAGGCATGGTTGTGCATGTCTATCATCCCCCTGCTCCTGTGGAGACATGGAGGTAGAGAGGGGAGAACCCCCAGAAGCTACGGGCCAACTAGCCTGCACACAGTAGTGAACAGCTATGTAATCCTGGCTCAAACAAGGTGAAAGGAGGGACCATCAACTGAAGGCTCACCCACCCAACACAAGGCTCATCCTCACAACTCAAGGCTCACCCCCACAACTGAAGGGCTCACTCCACAACTCAAAGCTCACCCCCACAGACATATATACAACATTAAAAATGAAATTAAAAAAGAGATGTGCTTGGTGTTATGATATATATATATATATATATATATATATATATATATATATATATATGACTTAGTCCTTCTCTGACATGCCTGTAGTCTTAGAGACAATTTCCTTAGACTTGGGTGACCTTCTAAAACTGGCCTATGCAAAGAAATTGCCATTGTGCAAATTAATTCAGTCTGCTATTTCAAAAAACTGAAAGAAAGCAGTCAAGAAAGAGGGAAAATCCTTTATTACACTGCTTTCCATTAAAGGGAAGAAATCAGAGACAAGCCAAAAAGACAGGGATGGCTGTGTGTGGAGAAACAACGGGGGAACCAGGGACTGTGTGAAACTACCAGCACGACTGTATTGTAGTCCTCAAGAGAAGGGTGGGAGCTGAGGACCTTCTGCTCCACACTGATCTTTTCTGCAGCAGTCTGTCTTAAAGGCCTCACTATGCCAGGACTTGACAGATCTACCGCATTCCTTCCAAAGGAATGCTCCTCCGCTATATGTAAGTGCCATAACAGTGCTGGGCACTGTGCTAGTTTCATAATGAATGTTTCATATTTGTTTGATGGTTATTTGAGTGGCTATGTAGAGATTTGGCTTTGTAGAATAAAACTTGATGGAACATGAAGGGACCCAAACAAGGTGTGTGCAGTGTGGATTCAGGTCTTCAAGGCTCTACCCAGTGGTTCTCAACCTGTCGGCTGCAACCCCTTTGGGGGCTAAATGGCCCTTTCATGAGAGTCTCATATCAGATATCCTTCATAGCAGATATTTACATTACAATTCATAACAGTAGAAAAATTACAGTTAGGAAGTAGCAGTGAAATAATTTTATAGCTGGGGGTCACCACAACATGAGGAACTGTATTATAGGGTCACAGCATTAGGAACATTGGCCATTTCCGGTCCATCTCAGCCAGCACCAGGCCAGGGTGATGTCAAGGGCTTCTTTGTCTGGAGGCCTAGGTGTCACCCAGTATACCATTTTAGCCTAGATACTGTCTGTAACCCTACTCTATCAAACAAAACCGTGAACCTTCAAGATGACAACTTTTCCACATCCCCCATGAAGGTGGCATAAAGAGAAGTCTCAGATAACAGTTTACCCTGTGGGTTCGGTGCAGGAGCTCCCTCCTTGGAGGGAACACGCGTGAGCCTCCCTAACACCAAAAGAAAAGCCTTCTTACTGACTGGAAATATTTATTCCTGCAGATGCAGATGTTTAGTGCTGGGCCATATGATTGAACAGATTTCACATATCATAAAAATTAGTTTACCCATTTAATTAATATGTGAGGC
Source organism: Arvicola amphibius (assembly GCF_903992535.2). NCBI lineage: Eukaryota > Metazoa > Chordata > Mammalia > Rodentia > Cricetidae > Arvicola > Arvicola amphibius. The sequence continues at coordinate 37,580,963 of NC_052059.1, forward strand.
AAGACCTAGGTTAGATCGGCACTCTCCCAGGCAGGACACAAATGAGAAAGAAAGAGTGGAGGAAGATGTCTGCCCCTGTGACCTTCCAGGTCCATTCCCAAGATGGGGAAGGGAAAAATGCCCATGATTCAAAGCAGTGTGTGGGAGGTGGTGGTAAAGGCGGTGCCAGGCTGTGAAGACGCACAGACTCCTCAGGGAGGAATCAGAGCCTGGAGGAAGCAGTTGAAGCATCCCAGGGAAGGAGGTAGGCAAGGAGACTGTGGGAAGTGAAGACTGGTGGGTGTGAGCCTGAGCATGTGTCAGGAGCATGGGCGGTGAGTAGAGTGTGAACAATGACTGCATCGTATGTAAAGATTCGGGTGAAGGAAAAGAGAGACTTCTTGCGAGTCTCATACGCGATCACCAATTAGCAGAGCATAGCTGGAATACAGAATGTGGAGAGCCAGTACAGATGGCGGGAAGTGTTGGCCGCAGCAAGAGCAGCAGAGGGTCCTGGATGCTGACTCTGTTCTTAGACGTGAGACACAGGAGCTCGAGAAGACACTGCGAGGAGGACCATATACGTGTTCTCACTTTTATTTGGGTGTGTGCACACCTTCATTCTATATTTTTTTATTGAGATTCTACTAAATGCAATGTACTGTTCATCGTGGTGATATGTCCTTTAGTGATATTGCAGGACTCATAAACACAGGCGAGAAATGACACCCCACTCCTCTTCTCAACCCCTTCTTGCTCTCGGAGGAAATCACTCTCATTCTTGGTCAGCTTTTCTTTGTTTGATCTCTTCTTGCTTTCTTCCCTTCCCTCCTTTCTTTCCTCCTGTCATTTTTTATTATGAAAACCATCCATTTGCTAAAATGAGTAACTTGAAGTCTAGGACTTTTGCCCCCATCCCCATTGTTCTCAGTTTGATTCATCCATGGTCTTGTCCAAGCACAGGACAGCTCATTAATAATTAATTAATTATTAATTAATTAAATAATTAATCAATCTCAGCAGATCCCAACCTCTATGAGATTCAATCCCATCATAGAGGACAGTACTTTAACCTTCCAACTTAGTATCTGCTTTCTTCTATTTAAGTAGCATATACATTGATATTTTAAAAATCATACCATTTACACATTACCCATAACTTAATAATATATAAAATGAAGAAAAATTGACCACTCTTATCCCATCACTACCTCTGAACAAGATAGCTTTTCCCCCCACATTTTCCAATGTGTCAGCAATTTGGGAGGAATGACTATTCTATTTACACTGTTATGACCATGTAGTCTTGTGTATTACAGAGTCAAATAGTAGAAGGGTTCACTTCTAATATAGCTATTGTCTCTTACTCTTTTGGGCTTATTGCAATGTTTTTAAGCAATACAAAAGTATTACAAAACCCCTACTGGAGTTACTTCTCATAAGGTCAAGCTACCCAGCTCATCTGTCAGGTTCATTTCCCAGCGTGAGGCCTCATCAGTCTGTCTGCATAAGGGCGTTCCCATCTGTTGAACAGAGGTTGCTTTTCAGCGCTGTCTTGTGCATTTTCTGTGCTCTTCCGTATTGGATCCCCCTTTCGGGGATCCCTCGGCATCCCGTCCTCTCTCCTCATTTGTATCCTTGGGTTTATGGCACACATTTCCTAGGAAAGGCCATGGGGGGCACATTTGCTGAGGCCATGCATATCCAAAAGTGTCTTAACTCAAGCCTGTTTGCCAGTTCACCTCGCCAAATGAACTGTAAGTCAGGAGGAATTTTTTCTCTTAGGAGTTTTAATCTGTACTCCAGCGCCTGCTGGCTTCCGGGGCTGTAGTTGAAAAGTCCCACACACCACTGGTATTCCTGCCCTTTCATGTGTGACTTCTGTGATTTCTCTGAAGGATCTTGAAACTTCTTTTTAATCCTGCTGCTCTGAAGTCTCACACTAAGCACCATTATAATGAGGACTTTTTTTATCCAACGTTCTGGGCACTTTCTTGTCCCTTTACATCTGCAGATACCTGTGGTTCTCTCTAGAAATGCCTTCTTATATTATCTTTTATCTTGTACCCCACAGAGGTTTTTCTCTCTTTCTGGGACTCCTTTAGAAAAACATTGAACTTTAGAAAAACATTGAACTTTATGCATTAATCCACTGGCTTTATTTATTTATTTATCTATACCTCAACCCCATCCCATCCTCTATCACTGTGTGTTAATTGTTTTCTGGGAAATCTACTTGACTTTATTTACTACATTCAAAAATATATATACACACATATGCATATATACACATATGTTTGTGAATATATATGAATAAAATGAAGTGTGTGCATATATAACACATTGGTATATATAATTATATTATATGGAACATATATCTAATATAAACTATGATTAATCTTTACTCAATATATTTATTTTCTGATTTTTTTCTTCTTTTGTTTTTTTTTTGGAGTCAGGGTCTCTGTATAGCTTTGGAGCCTGTCCTGGAACTTGCTCTGGTAGACTAGGCTGGCCTTGAACTCACAGAGATCCGCCTGTCTCTGCTCCTGAGTGTTGGGATTAAAGGCATGGGCTACCATCTCCTGGCTTGATTTTTTTTTCATTTCTTATAGAATGTTTTTTTTAATGTGATGGCTATAGTAGAGTTTCTCATCTTTCTGAAAGATGCTACAGATTTGTGAAAGCCCTTCATCTGCTTCACAAAGAATCTTTGCCAAGCCCCCTTAACATTGTCTCTGCTCTCCTCTCTGTCTCTCTTTTACCCTGGGTCTTTATATTTGATTCTCTATTTTATATTGAGGGTTATATTTAAGTGACTAGTGACTCTTCACTCTACATTTAAGGTATTCATGTATGTAGTATACAATTAAACATAGAAATATGTAATTACTGTATATTTAGGGACAGTGAATACAAGTTCCATGGAAAACACGGTTGGTGCCAGATGTGTTAACTCCCTGATGGCAGCACTATGAAGGAACTGTGTTGGAAACCAACTGTTTGAGAAGGATGCCAAATGCCAATCTTTGAGCTACTCAGTTTCTCCAGCTCTTCAAAGCCTTGCCTAGAAATTGGTCCTTTAACACAAGCAGCCCAGGGGCAGTGCAACAGGGTCCCATTCGCTCTTTCTGTGCAGCCTCATCTCCTTGCCTAGGTCTAGTTCCCTGGTCCACAGTATCTCTGACTGATGCAGCCTATCACTCCTTTTCAGGATTTAAGAAGGGATGATAGCGTATGGCTCCATGAAGTGGGGCAGGGAGGACAGCTGAACTACTCCTAGTAACGACTCCAGGTGGTAACGTCCCTGGCAAGACAGCACAATCATCCTGTCCACCAAGTCTCACCCCTAGGTCCTCTTGGCCCTGGGATATTTCCAAAGCAGGACTCCATAGCTTCTCTCCATATACCTCAGCTGCTCCTCAATTGCCATCATTATCCTCAGATGGGCTGACATCTCTTTTTGAGTGGCATCACTTGCTCTCTCTGTCTCAACTTTATAGATTTAAAAACAATTTTCTGTAATTTTGCTGAGATTTCTACAATAGGAAAATATAAAGTTGTACATGTTCCGCATCACAACACCAGAAATTTCCAATTTTACAGGTTTCCCTGGCATTGACATATGCTTATGTTGTTTGATGACCCCAAAACTCTCTGCGTTACCACAAATCAAATGTTAACTCTCTCAGGACTCTGTGTGTGTGTGGGGGGGGATTATATACTGCCCAACTTGTCTTAATCCACTGTTATTTCCTTCTTTTTTGAAAGACCCTATTTTTATTTGGTGTGCGAGCATGTGCCTGTGCCTGCTTCTCAAACACAGGAAGAGGGGATCGTCCCCGATGACCAGACCACCTGGAAAGCTCCTGGCGAAAGTGCATGCAGAGGACTGCAGGGAGCTAAAGGAAAGCAGGCCACTCAGACAAAGAGCAAAGACATGTTTTGCTCTGCATCAGCTTCTTCACATTTTTGGATAGAGTTTGCTTAACTACAAAGTTAGGAGGTCAGATGGAGTCGCTCTACATATTCACAGAAGAGTTCTGAGATTCGATCACTTAGAAAATGTCCTCCATCTCTTGCTGTCCCCTCTACCATTCTGGAGGGTATATACTACATGTAATTCCCTAGAGATCCTGTTTGATCTTGTGTTATCTGGCAAACATATGGCTGCAGGGCCTCCTTTTATTTCTTTCAAGTAACACCTACTAACAGACTATGAAAAGATGGAACGAGTCGATGTTCAGTGTCTGACTCTAGCGTGTTTTACAAATCTAGCTAGATATTTTCATTAAGGAGGAAGTCAGAGCGCAACCTGCTAACATTTTTATTTATTGATGCTTTCTCCTATAGCAGCATATAAATTACAGAACAGCAGAAAAAGCTATGATGATTTCAATGAAACTAGACATTGCCACGCATAGCTTAATTTCTCATCGCCAGTTGCATCTAGGACAGCTGGACACTCAACCGTTGGCTGAATTGCGGCACAGTTGATTTGATTTGGTGATGAAGACAGTCAGATTGCTGGAAGCACATCTGGCCATCTTGGCAATCAATGAATGAAATGAATCAACCGTGCAGCACTGAGACCGAGACTGACTGCTCAGTGATCAATGTAACTAAAATAAGAGGCAAAGGTGGGGTCAGTTTATCCGTAGGTGGCAGGAGCACGCTATGCCATCAAGATGCATCTCAGAGAGATTCTCATGATCATTTTAAAGGCTACCATGTAAAGTAACTGTTAAAAGTGAAAATGAATTCCCCTTTTATTAGTCGATTGACATTTACTTTTGTCTCAAAGGGAGAGACTGCACTAAGTGCTGCTAGGAAGAGAAGGATGCTCGGCAGATCAAGGTGCTTCCAGGTTCCTGACAGGAAGGGGAACACAGCTGTCAGCAAGTCTCCATGCAGTTGCTGGAAGTCTCTCATTTAAAAGACAAAAACCAGTAACCCTCAAGGAGTTTATAGATTTATAGTTGAATATATGCACACATTTGGGGGTTTTCTCTCCATGCTTTCCTCATTACAGAACCTTTCTTAATCAATCTACATACCAGGCATAAGAAGTGGATGGATATTTTGGTGCTTGTTATTTGTCAACTTAACTTCACCAAGTCTCTGAGAATCTGTTGCTTTGATTCTTTTGCTTTCTGCCTTTTCACTTAGTTTGTCTCTTTTCTCTTCAGGTTCCTAAGGTGTTAATATCTTGGCTGTTTTTATCTTTCCATTTAGAAAGTCTATACAAAGCAGCATGTTTTCCCTTTTACCAGAAGAAAACTTAGCAAAACCCAGTTCTACATCATCCGTACATACCAGGGAGTGGGCAGCAGGGTGAACAACAGTTTGGTTTGCCCAGGACTGAATGATGCTCCACTATGTTGGACTCTGATATTAGAGTACTCACCTAGTCCCCTAACTGGGTCACCTTGAGTGGTGGTTTGAGAGGAGGACTGCATGTGACATGGATACCACCATTAGTGGGCTGAAACTTCAATCTCTGTATTAGAAACACTCGTCGGTCATTGCTAAACAGCTGTAGAAAGCAATGAAGCACCAGATGGATGAATGGATTTAATGATCTTTCTGTTTCCTTGATACAAGTTGATCTCAATTCTGGCTGCTTACAGGAATCATCTGGTTAGGCTTTTAAACACGAAATGCTTTCTTGATGGAACATGCCTGAGGAACAGTGGCAAGAATGTTCTAAATACTCCAGCAGTGTTTCAGGGCTACCCTGGAAACAATAGTTTACATTTACCAAGATTCAAACCACAGCTCTACAAACAGCCCATTCTAACAACAACAACAACAATCCATTCTATGTACTCTGCCTTTTAAAATGCAGCAAGCCAACATATCTTCGTATGCACAAACAAAACATGTAAACTATTTATACTTATTCACATGCATAAATGTGTTGGAACAAACATGGTTCAAGAATGGGTTGTAGGAGGAGAATTCTGAATGCTTTAGTGAAATCTCCAAGAAAACAAGACAAAAGTCTTATGACCTCAGTCTCTTCAAAAACACAGAATTGTCCTTCAAATATGCTTTCATGTCCCTTCCAGATGTAGCAGATAGGCGTGAGCTTTCTTTAGGTCATTCATCACAGCTGGCTGTTGTCATTTGTTCATATGCCTCTATGGAAAAACATCTCTTGCCACATGTCGTTTGCCCTTATGATTGTACACTTTACTCGAGTGACCTTTCTTAACCTTCAGAGTATAAGTCATCTGATGCTCTGAATAAAGTTGGCTATCCCATGATTCTGTCTCATTTTTAGAATCCATTCTCCCAGGTTCCACTGATGTGGGATTCCCCTCTGTATGCTGTGAATGTTTTATTAACATTGGTTAATGAATAAAGTTGTTTCAGTCAGTGGCTTAGCAGAGCAAAGCTAGGCAGAAAATCCAAACAGAGATATATATAGAGAGTAGGTGGAGTCAAGGAGATGCTATGTAGCTGCCAAAGGAGTAACATGCTGGTATGGGTAAGTCACAGCCAAGTGGCAATACACCACAGATTAATAGAAATGGGTTAATTTAAGATGTAAGAGCTATCTAGAAAGACACCTACATAATTGGCCAAACAGTGTTGCAATTAATGTGGTTTCTGTGTGTTTATTTGGGCTGGGTGGCTAGGAAATGAACAAGCAGTCTCTACTTACAGATGGTGCCAATGTGGGCCAACTACATACACATAAAAACTAAGAGAGTTTGGAAAGGAATTCTATACACACACACACACACACAACACACACACACAAACAGAGTTAAGCATGGCTTCTTGATAGCAGCATATTTTCAGATAGGTTCTGTTTGCTTGTGGCAAGCAAAGGCATAGCTCCTTTAAGAAGGTTCCTGACTCAGCTTTAGTGGCAAAATCTTCATGGCTTCTTTAAGAGAAGCCTTCCTGGTTTATGTTGGCAGCATGAACTCTGGCTCTTTCTGGAGATCCTGCACTTAAATGGGGTTTGTGAGCAGCATGCTACCAGTTGCTTAACGGTGGTGACATAGATTCACTGGAGCTGGGCCAGTGAGCATGGCTCACAGATGCAATGAACATGGCTCTGACATGTTGGACTGGACGGAGAAAACAGGCAGGGCTGCAGAGTTGGTACTAGCCATGTCTGCTTAGCATTTAGAAAAAAAAGATGCTCCTGGTCATAAAATGATTACAAATAATCAATAATGACAGATTCAGATGAAAAAGATATCTGAGTGGGTCTCAGTGTTGGATAAATGTATGTAGGCTTGGAAAGGAGAAGAAAAAGAGTATAGACAGTTACAAATAGATTTAAAAATAAAATAAATTATTTAAAGAGACAGTAAAAGTAGTATAAAAGAGGAGAGACAGTCATAGATTAAAGAAATAAAGAAAAATAAGCCATGTAAAGATGAAAAATACACACAGAGTCTGGACTATGCATATTATTGTGTTTTCTTTGACGTTTTTGACTGTGAATGAGCTAACTATGGAAAAAATTTCATTGTATGGGCTGCTAAGTTAAACCAATATAAAGGTATCTTGACTTCAAAATTTGGGTCTAAGGATATACTGCTCTGAAAAAGAGGTTCTGCTTTTGTTTCCACAGAAGATGAGAACCCTTGGATTCTTCCCAGGCTAATGAGGTTTGATGGAACAAGATCCCCCCCAAAGTCCTCTGTGAACCCTAAAAATACTTCACGCAACAAAAACAGGAAGCAATTTGGAGAAAGCTACACCCAAATTCCCCAAATGATTGTTTATAAATGTTTGTTCTCTTTTAGAAGGGGTTGGGTATAAATTGTTATTGGTCACAGTCAATCTATTTTTAAAAAATAATTAAGGGGAGTATGATATAGAGATTAAAACTTTAAATGGTATGGACTTTGAACTACTGATATACATTTAAGGTTGATTTGTTACACTATGTATATGTATTTCTGCTCTTGTTTAAGTTATTGTGTTTGTGCAGCTCATTTAAAATTGTAATCTATAATTAATAAATACAGATTAATAGAAAATCATCTATACTAATCAAACTGTAGTAATGTTAGTTAGGCTTTCTAGATATACAGAGATATATTTCAGTTAGATAATCTTCAACACTTCAAAGACTTATGGAATATGCCATTTCAAATGCTTTAAGAACCTAGACTTTTCTCAACAGTGAGACATGTTCCCTCTGGCAGCACCAATTACTTCAGAGAGGTTGATAGGCATTGAAGAAACTTGATATTGAATTTGCCTTCAATGTGACAAGGCTAGGCTTTTGGGCAAGAAACTGCTGTTGGCTGGACTGCTTGATGTTATGCTGTATGAACTGGACATGCAGGACCCATAGAAATGACTGTTGAACTTGCCTAAAGATAAAACAGTCCTTCAGGGTTCCTGCTTCATGAAAGAGTCTGCCAAACATTCTGCAGAACGCAGAAGAAAGTGACTGACAAACTGCCAATATAGGTGAAACAGCCTTTCAAATTTTCTGCTTCGTGGAAAAGTCTGCTGGATACTATGGGCCTGTAGGCTGAAGATGGATGCCCAAATGTTACAGAAGAACTTTGGGTGACTGTTCAGGCAGTGAGATGTCTCTGTCAATTCTAGAACTTTAGAAGTTGCTTACAATGTACTTGCTGTTTACTTAGGTAATATTATATCCTTCTAGAATATTTGATGGTGTTGAAGACTAGATAATTATAATTATAGTTCTCCTTAGTTATGATAAAAAATAAATTAGATATAAACTTTAGAATCACAAAGACAGGATAGATGACTAAATATTGTAACTATAATTCTTGCTTGATACTTATTTTGTTATATATAATTTTACTATGTTAAAGTTAAAACTTTCCTTTTTAATTAGACAAAAAGAGAGGTAATGTGGGACTTGCCTCTGTATGCTATGAATATGAATATGTTTTATTATCATTGTTTAATGAATAAAGCTGTTTGGGCCAATGGTTTAGCAGAGTAAAGCCAGGCAGGAAACCTGAACATATATATATATATATATATATATATATATATATATATATATAGACAGACAGACAGACAGAGAGAGAGAGAGAGAGAGAGAGAGAGAGGGGAGGGGGGAGGGAGAGAGAATAGGTAGAGTCAAGATGTCATGTAGCTGCCAAAGGAGAAAGACGCCAGAACATAACCTTACCCAGTAAGCCACAGCATTATGGTGATACACAGATTAATAGAAATGGGTTAATTTAAGATGTAAGACTTAGTTAATAAGAAGCCTGAGCTAACTGGCTGAACAGTGTTGTAATTAATATAGTTTTGTGTGATCATTCTGGTCTGAATGGCTGGGAAACAATCGAGCAGTCTCCAATAACATTCCACTGCCTTTAGAGTGGTAAACATGTATGTATTCATATAGGGTTTGTGGTACATGTTTCTCCCCTGTCATGTCTGCATTTTGGTCATCAATTATCACTAGCTATTGACATCACTATTTTTTTAAAAATAAGATGGTTGGAGCAACTGACTACAAGACAAGTTTGCAGAGGAAGTGGCCAAGGGCCTGAGATGGTTAGGAAGCCTGCTGTGGGTTTGCACTATTTCAAGAGGTCCTGAGCCACTGGAAAGAATTGCATTAGATGGCAGGAGAAAGCATTCCAAACAAGGAAAAAAGAAAGAACGAATGAAAAAAAGGCTAGGTGAGAAGCTGTAAGATTATCAAACTTAAATTCATAAATTCATCTATAGATAATTAAGTTTACATTTGAAGCAATACAACTTATAGGTTGCATGGAACTATGTACCATGCCAATGATTACTATGAAGAAAATACAGTATAATCGCTGTTTTGGAGATAACCTCTTAAAAGATTTAAAAGGAGTAATGGTTTGTGATTCAAAGTTGGCATACCATAAACATAATAAATAATTTGGTCTATAATATACAGATACGCCACCAAGCAGTAATAGCCAAGGCCCTTTTCTCTCATGATGAATCTATTGAAGACACTTGATGGCCTAGATACTAAGGCAGATGCTAGGGGAAATCACTGCCAAGTCTCTAAGGTTAATGCTTCATTTGATTCACCCATGATTTGATAATGAAGGAATATATTTAGAACAGAAATCACAGAAGAGGTATGTATGTGTTATATTCAGTATCATTTTATGTGATTAATTAATCATTGATTTTTTTCAAATTCCCTTATATAATGCAATAGGCTTTTTTCCCCCTGGGTTTTGAAATTGAAGCAGCACCATTCCATTTGTCTTTGCCTACTAAAGAAGTGAATTTTCAAATTTTCTAATATAGGTTTTAATGCAAAATATTAAGTAATGTCAACGGATGATCTGGGCATGCATCGACTCGGGGAGTCAGCTGGCACAATTAACATTTAGAAGCAGCCACCACTAGTTATTTCACACATTATTAACTTATATTACAATTCAAATAAGCTTACAGCTGGCAAAAAAGTCTCTTCTGTAAAGTGATCTCAAACATAATAGGCTTAATCAGAGATAAATTAAATTAGGCAGCCATGCATACCACAGCATATTAATCCTGAGTAGTTATTAAATACTTTTCTCTTATCGGTGGTGTGAGCACAACATTATATGCAAACAAATTCTTTAAGAGACAAGCAAATAAAGTTTGTTTTTGGGATGCTGTGGGCTTGACATTTCCCCATGCCCGCTTGAAATGATAAATAATCTTTTCTGCTAACAATGGCACTAAGGTGAAATCCCCAGAAATGAGCTCACTTGATTCCCGGATGAAAGAGTATCCGCAAAACCGCTACACACTCTGGGCTTTTCCAAAGGGACTTCTCTGCCACGCAGGGTTAGGGGTTTTGTTTTGTTTCATCTTCAGTCACAACGGAGAGTCATGGATGTCTAGGGCAACGCTGTCCGATATGCAAGGCAGTGAATCTTCGTTATGTTCACCGTCATTGTGTCTCATTCAGTTTGGGGTGACCCTTGGCGCCTCAGAACACTCAAAGAGGAAAACTACTTAAGCAAAGAGTGTTTTAGAAATGGGATCACACAGTGGGCTCTTCCTTTCTTTGAACAGTAGTAACCCAAACTGCCAAGCCAGCACACGGACCCCACATGCGGGCAAGTGGGGTTTTGTGAAAGAAAATAAAGAGACGCATCTGAGACTTGATAATCAATCCACCGTCTGCACTTACAGCTCGATGCGCTCTCGCTATATTATCTTGTTCTGTTACTCGTCACCAGATCCTTCCATTGCTCTACCTTGAAAGCAATTCAGATTACTAGGAATTCCCCTGCCCCTGCAAGCCTGAGAAATACGTTTGACATTCTTTGGGCATCGCACATTTAAAACTCAATATAAGGTGACAAGAACATTAAGCTGCCCAGTGAGCAAAATGTGAAACTAATCACTATTTGTTCTTAGCTATGGCTACAATAATTGAAAAATTAAAATGCCTGGGAGTAGCTCGCCCACCTGCATCAGAAACCATCTCCTTGGAATGACTAATGAAGATGAATGTATACAGTGTGCATTAGCGACTACGCCTTCAAACTCCAACAAACTAAACAGCGACAGCACAGAACCTAATTCACTCGCTATAAATTATAAACCAGCAGACTTTCTGGTATATCTTGTGTGTGTGTGTGTGTGTGTGTGTGAATATATATATATATATATATATATATATGTATGTATATATATATTTGCTCCAAGATCATCTTAGGTTTTACTCCACAACCATTAAAACAGCCACTTTCCAGAGAACTCAAGTTCCCACCAGTGGCTAATGATATTTGGAGACCAAGATCTTGGGTACCAAGTATGCTTGATATTCCCATGTTTACACTACTCCCTGGCCTTTTTTGTAAACTCAGCCAAGAAATACATTCAAACTACTGAACTCTTCATCTACTATATATATATATATATATATATATATATATATATATATATATATATGTATGTATGTATATACATATATGTATGTATATATAAACACATGTATATAAATATATGTATATATATATATATACCCCAAGATTAAATAATAGACATATAAGACTTCCGTAATACAAACAACAAAATATCATGAGAGATGTTAAAGAAGACCCATATGAATGGAAAGATCGTTTAAGTTTATGGGTTGGAAAACTCAATATTCAGACATCAATTCTTCCCAATTTGAGGCTAAATATCAACATATTCCCAATTATGATCCTGCCTGGTTGACTGATTTTGTTTTTATCTTTAGCAACCAGCTTTCTTTTTTTAAAAAAATAAAAGAAATATGGAATTTATTTGTCCATGGAGGATGTTACTTTATCATTAGTCCTTCACTCGATGTCATTTTTACTATTTTCAATTTTAATCCTAGATTTCTGTTTGTCATTTTTTTAAACCAGCTTTCTAATTCTTAAATGTATAAAAAGGGACACAAGAAGGAAGACACAAACTTTTGAAAGCAAGGAACAAAAGTTTATACCCCCTGACAGGAAGACTAGCTATAAGTCTACAGCAGTCAGTACAAAGTTTGCAACGGTCTGAATGAGTGTCCTCCCTGAGCGCAGATATTTGAACATTCTTCTCAGGATTGATGAGCCTGTTTGGAGAGGTTTACGGGGTATGTCCTTGCTGGAAGAGATATGTCCCTGGTGGCGGGCTTTGAGACTTTAAATCCTTGCTCTAGTTCCAGTTTGCTCTTTAAGCAAATCATAGTTGTGGTCTGAAGATGTGACACTTCCTGCTTCTGCCATGTACTGCCATGCCCTTCCACTTTGATGGACAGACAGACAGACAGACAGACAGACAGACAATAAAAGAAATAGCAAAAAAAAGAAATAGCCAATCTGATTTCACTATACAACAAATCTAACAATTATTTTCACAACATAGATTAACTCTTCTGCTTCTGAGAAATTTTATTTTTGTGGCTTTATAGTCACAGGCAGCCTGTTCTTGCTAAAAATAATAAATACAATATTTCCCTATTACTTAGTCATACCAGGACTTCTCTTTATACATATTAATAACTGTGTGGCAGGTATAATTCATTGCTTGGGGTTTATAAATGAGAAAATTTAACCACTGACCTTTTAAGAAGCATGACTAGTAAGGAGTTAATTTGGGGTCTCTTGCTCTCTCTCTCTCCCTCTCCTCATCCCTCTTTTTCTCTCCCCTACCCCTCTCCCTTTCTCTCTGTCCCTTTCTACCTCACCCTCTCTCTCTCTTTTAATCTCCCTCCCTCCCTCTAATCTTCTTGCCACTCCTCTCTCCTGTCCTTCTCCCTCCATTTCCCCTAATCCCTTTTCTATTGCCAAGATCAAACTTTTGAGATGTATCATTTTTATTTTCTGATATGGCACTGTGAATTATTAATCACACAAAAATGAGAAGCAGTTATACTTGACATCATTGCGGCCCTTCCATCCATGAATTCAGCTTCTTTGTGAGCTTATTTCAGACTAAGTTGCAGACCCCTCTGGACTTGTAAACCAAACAAACCCCTCCTTTTATAAGCTGTCTTGTCATGGTGTTTGATGGCAGCAACAGAAAACTAATTTTGTGGTACTGGCAGAAGAGATAGAAAATCAGGGGGGCCGGGCGGTGGTGGCGCACGCCTTTAATCCCAGCACTCAGGAGGCAGAGGCAGGCGGATCTCTGAGTTCGAGGCCAGCCTGGTCTACAAGAGCTAGTTCCAGGACAGGCTCTAGAAACTACAGGGAACCCTGTCTCAAAAAACCAAAAAAACACAAAAAAAAAAAAAGAAAGAAAGAAAAAGAAAATCAGGGGGATGCAGTAGAGCTCCAAAATAGTATTATTTGATTTTTGGGAACAGCACTTAGGAATTTCTATAAGTAAAGAATTTTTTTATAAATACTGCTGAGAAATTAACCACCCACATAGAACCAATTAATTCCACACTTATCTCATATAATAAACAAAAATTAGTTCAATATAAAACTTAAATATAAACATAAGGATTAGAACTATAAGGCCCAATTACTAAAAATTAATTTGATTCAAGTTAAAGAGTTTTTAAAAATGAGAATAGAAAGAAAAGTAAGGAAGAAAAAAAATCTTGAGAAATATATCTCAAAACTGAAAACCCGTGCTTATGTAACTAAAGGCATTGTTGGGAGACTCAGTAGCAAAGTCAGTCTGCAAGACCACATTAGCAAAACACATATCTGGTGAATACAATATCATATATATGAAGAATGCTTTACCTCAAACATAGAATACAAGTAACCCCGTATAAAAATGAGAAAACTATGTTAATGTGCACTGTATAGGGGAAGATTTATGAATGAACAGTAACCACATGAAAATGATTTCAGCATACTGGTCAAGGAAAATGCCCTTCAGCCAGTGGTGTAGTACGGCTGCGAAGCTTCCAGAATGGCTAGGGCAGGGCCAAGTGCTGCTGGGGATGTGGATAACTAAAAGGACCATGGATTGATGATGGGGATGTAAACAGTCTCCTGAAGCCAAGCCTGCACCTGCGTATAGCTGTACTTGTAGAGGGTGCCAGAACAAAGATGAAGGCTCAGGCCAAGGAAAGGACTTGTACAAGAGCGCTCTCGGAAGCTCAGTCACACTTGTTAAAGATTACAGGTGTCAATTAGTAAGAGACGGACAGGCAAGGTATAGAAAAATAGAAGCAGCAATGGACAGGAAAGAATGAGAAGCAAATCAAGAAGCACATAATAAGGGGGCCAGATGCAGAATAACATTATAATCACATATAATCATGGGATTTCCATGTATATGATGTTCTGGAAAAAGTACTGTTTGCTCTTGGGGCTGGGCAGGGAAGTGTCACGGTGCACGTTTTAGGCCGCTATATAGATGTTGGTGGCACAGACTTGTAAGTTTTGCATTTTTATTATATGCTAAATTTGAATTCTAGTCCCGATACATATATCAGAGGATATTATAGAGATGCAGAGAGACCTACAACTCAGTTTGTGATGTGCCCACAGATAAGGCGAATTCATGTATGTGTGGATGGGAAGCTGTGGTGGCATAGCCTGGTAATAGCTAACTGCCAGGGCAAATGTCTTCCCACCTTTGTGTGATTAACATTTTCTCATAACACCATATCGGAAAATAAAATAACCTATCTCCGAAGTGTGATCTTTTACAATAAAAAAAGACAATGAGGAAAAGAAGAGGGAGAGAGAAGAAAAGGGGAGGAAACTGGCAAGGAGGGTGGCGGGAAAGAGGGAGGGAGGGAAGAGAGAGGGGGCCTGGAAAGGAGCACAAGAGACCCCAAATTAACTCATTACTAGTCATGCTTCTTCAAAGGTCAATGATTAAATTTTCTCATTTATAAACCCTAAGTAATAAATAACACCTACCATGAAGTTATAGTCGTTAATATGTACAAAGAGAACTTCCTGGTACGAATAAGTAATAAGAAAATACAGCTATTATTTTTAGTAAGAACGGTGTGCCTGTGGCCATACACCCACAAAAATACAATTTCTCAGAAGCAGAAGTTAACCTTCTGTGAAAAGAATTGTTGGATTCGTTGTATAGATGAAATCAGATTGGCCGTTTCTTTTCCTTTCTTGTTTTGTGTTGTTTGTTTGTTTTGGTCCGTGGCTACCATCTCTTAGGCTCTCTATGTGAATGAACTAGTAGAAAGGATTGCAGTTTTAAAAACTCATAAAGCATATTTTTGGAAACAGTATTTCCTTCATTTTTGTTCCAGGAAAATATGCTCACACACGGCAAGGAACATACAGGGCAGAGAAAATAGAGCCTGCCAAAAGCCACAGCAAAAAATAGAACCGGGTTTTGCAGACAGAACATGAAAGGGGAACCCTTCCCATCTGGTATCCAGCCCATGGAAGTTAGAGGTTTTTGGCAAAGTCACCTTTCGTGGCCACCTTTAATTAATGATCTTATTTATTTGTTCAGCAACCATACAAATGTCTGCTGTGAGTTGCTATGCGCCAACTTCTACACATGCCTTCCAGGACCTCAGCAAAATGAAGCTGTGTGAGGCAATTTTGAAAAAAAAAAAAGTACATGTGTAGAAAAATAAAAGGTTAATGGCGCTTGCGCTTATCACCTCCCTTTCATATAGAAATGTAGCATTGACATTCGCCCCACAGAAGCAGCAGTGAGCTCTCATTGAGGATGACAGTCCCCAGAGCGTCTGCGTGTGCTGGGACGGGACGCTTTGCTCAGACAAGCATGAGTGAAAACAGGTAAACTGTATTTGTAAGGAGTTTATACACATTGCCATTTTTATGAATGGTATTTTGCTTGCAAATAGATTTTCTCAACACACAGCCTTTACTTGCAAGTTAATATTTCTGACGAGCAAATTGAGCTGGAGTTTTGAAAGCCCTGTTCCTCTCAGGACTACGGTCATGTAAGCTATCAAGTGGAGATGCGTGTGAGGACTCTGAAAAGTTTTAACTAATGGATTTTCACTCCAAAAATTTTAAAGGCATAAAATTCCTTTCCATGAATCAAAATTTCACTTTCTTAGCTCAGCCTTCTAAGCAGACACACAATCACACAGTCTGCTAAACCTCAGAGACAGATTTCTCTCTTTCTCTCGTTTGAGACAGGGTTGCACTGTGTCATCCAGGACTCACAGACAGCCACCCACCTCCGCCCCTGGACTGACCCTCCCCAGCTCTAGGATGGAATTTCTAACAGTGACTTCACTGTCCAGTGAAGTGTGTGTGTGTGTATGTGTGTGTGTGTGTAAAATTCCAAATAAATGGAAACGGTCATATAAAAATCATCTGGAAATTTTTCACTTGTAGTACTTATTCAAGTGTCATTCATATTTTGGGAAAGAATCTGGAAAAATGTTTTTTCCATAAAAATTAGTTTCTTGTGTTCTTTAAAAGGGAGCTCCCTTTCTTAGCTCCAGCCACTAGAACTCACTGAGCCAACTCAGTGCAGTTAGGAGACAAAATTAAATTGTAGAAACACTGGCTGTGTGCCAAAACCTGGGACTACGGGGAAGAGAAAGCTGGTGGGCATTTGCCCTTTATCTTTTCCTCCCTTATCTCTCAGGCAAGGGGAGCACAAATATCTGAACTCTTTAACCCCTATCTCTAATGGAGACACAATCGAAAGTCAGGTACCTTGTACATCAAAGCCTTATTATTCTTCCAGACTAAAGTCTTGCTGCTAAGAGGAAAGAAAATGTTATATGCAAATGAAAACACTCACTTTCTGAGTCACACCAGCAATACACCTATAGTCTCAAAGCACCCCTTCAATGTAAACAGTACTTCATTTTTAAGAGAAGTTCATTAGGAGACCTATATCCAAATGAAGTTTACAATTGACTTTAGGTAAATTCACTGTTGGATAAATGAACATAATCTCCTCATGCTGGCCCGGGTCCAACCTTCCATAGTTCCTCTCAGAGTGGATCATCTTAGAGTCAAAATATTGGAGGGGAATTAAAGATTCATGAGGAGGATGAGGCGTTTGGTACTGCAGAGAAGGGTTCCATCAGCGGCAAGCTTAGGGTACAGCAGTCATCCAGAGAACCACTGCCCTTGACAATGAGCATCCTTGATTCCAGAAACACACCTGTGCTCACCAGTCAGGAGCCTTTCCAGTTGTGAGTTCTCTCTCACCAAACCACCCTGAGACCCAGCAACCCTAGGTATTTCCCTCTATGGTGCAGGCACTAAGAGAACGCCTGAAATGAATGATTTGCCATCCCAGTCCCTGACACCTCTGTTTTCTGCTTAGCTCTCTTCATCTAATTTTGTCTGGTCAACATTGTGGGGGGTGATGCATTATCTTTAAATTTTTCATGGTGTTTCCACAGAAAACACTTCAAAGTCGGGTTCCAACGTATTCAGAACAAAGATGACTGATTTGCTTATCTGAACAAAGACCCACATTTACATTTTCTACTCTTCTGTGCCATTTCAGATTGCGATGGATATTTTCTCAAGCTTTGTCTGAAAAATTCATACTTCAACGTCGTGACCAACCTTTCTCCCACTAAGCTACTTGGTGGTAATTGCTACTTATAAAAATTAACCTGGACTCTGAAATTAAAAACATATCAAAGTAGTTCTGAAACTTGATCCCCAGCATGGATCGGGGAGGAGCTCACAAGGCTGCCCCTCTAACCATCCAGCTACCGATGGGGGAGAGAATCAGCCTTCTCTCCCAGCAGCCACTGCTAGGCTGCTCATGCTCAGAAGATGTGTAGCGCTAATTAGACTCTGAGTTATTGGATAAAGAAAAAGAGGAGGAGAGGATGATGAAGTTGTGAGGGGACATGGTGGGGGAGCTGGGAGAAGTTGGAAGAGAGAAATGTGGGGTGGGTGTGACCATATTTCACTGTATACATGTATGAAATTATCAGACAATAAGTGAGGAATGAAAGAATGTCCGTCACTCTACTGCAGCCCCTGAGAGAGAGTGGACAGGAAAGCATGGAAGAGCCTGCAGGTCCGGCAGTGACTTGAGCTGAATGGCAATGCAGATGCTGAACAGACTGGTCTCCTAAAGTGATCAGAAACAGAATTTACAATCTGTTGAGTACACACCACATACATTAACGAGCATCTTGAACATGAACCCAATGATGCTAGCGTCAATAGACGTGATAAACTGATTGGGAAGAGAACAGCATGAGTTATGTTACCCTATAAATACCATACTACCATAGAAAAGCCCTACTTAAAGTCAGGAGCCGCGGCTGGAAAGCAGTTCCCTGCTGAAGGCACACATCCGTACCAGGATAGGCAGTGCGGTGACAGGCAGGCGGGAGAGCAGCAGTAGGGAGGGCATGTCAGAATTTCTGACAGAAACTCTATTTTCTGAGGACTTATGCTCAGCTACAAAAGTCTAGTGAAAATTAAACTTGGCACAAATCTTAGCTTAGCAGAATTCCATCAAGTACAACAAAATAAAGATTAAGGGGGGGGGGTGTGCGTAGAAATGAGAGCTCTTTAAACTTGACTTCGGTAATGACCAGAGCACTGCCAAGGGTGACCAAAGGTGGTGCTCGATACTTGCTCATTTTAGAGAGAAAACTGCATTTGGAAAGTGGTAAGGTCATTTACGCTGTCATGATATACAGCACACAAAAAGGAACAATTTAAACCTCAGCAACTGAACGAGAAAAGACTATTCTTTCTTTAAATTTATGTGTGTGCTTGCATATACGTGCATGTATGTGAGTGCATGTGTGCACATGTGGGTTGCGCATAAGCATTCAAGTGAAAGTTGTGCAAATGAGTGTGTGTGTGTGCATTTGTGTGTGTGTGTGTGTGCACATGTGTATGTGTGTGTATGTCTAAGCCAAGCATGAGGTCAAGTGTCTGCAGTCTTCCTTGGTTCTTTTCTAACTTTGAGATGGGGACTCTCATTGAACCCAGAACTCACCAATTTGGCTATGCTGTCTGACTTGGTTGTTCCAAGGACCTTCCTGTCTCTGCCTCTCTAGCTCTTGGAGTAAAACATGTACTTCCTTACCTGAATTTTTACCTACATTTTGGGTTCAGAATACAGATCCCCCTGCTTGTGCCCAAAAACTTTACCAGGGAAGCATCTTCTCCACCCAAACTACTCCTCAGTTTTTAAAGTTGTTGGGCTTTTTGTTTTGTTTTGTTTCAGTGGTAGAGATTGGCTCAATGCATGTTCTTGTACACAGATATAATTGATTCCCAAAATGTACTTTCTTAGAGCAGCAAAACAAAACAGGACTTGGAAATAGCCTAGAATCTTAAGGTATATGAGTTGTAAACTTTTAATGTTGGAGGACCCTTCTTCAGAGCTTCAAATAAACTAGGAAACCCACACTTTAATTTTGATCTCCTGGAAATTGAGTCCCTCAGTAAACTCAGATCATTTACTTGTTAGACTTGTTTTGAATCACAGAGGTTCAAGCATTAAAGTTCACTGCTTTAAAAGATAAAAGATGTTTAATAAGATTTCAGAAATACCTCTAAAACAAATGATCATGTCCCATCAACAAAGACTAATTCATTCGTTTATTTGACCACTTAAACACAATTTATCAGATGCTAGGCAAAATTATTCATAAAAAATTCCCCAAGTCCATCAATATTTATCACCCAAGGAAAAAAAATTAAAGATGTAGGTGTTTTATTTTCCAATTTTAGACAGGGTCTCACTATGTCCTCCTGACTGGCCTGGCATTCTATATGGAGACCAAGCTGCCCACAAACTCTTTGATAACAGCCTGCTTCTGACTTTTGAGTGCATGTATGGACAGTGTAGGCTACCAGTCCATTTTCATTTTATCCTTAGTCATTATGTATGCCTGTGTGTCTGTGTGTAATAAGTGCATATAACTGAGTATAGTTGTCCCGGAGGCCAGAAGAAGGTGATGGAAGCCCTGGAGTGGAGTTATGGATTATGGACAAGGGTGGTGGAAATGAACTCTGGTCTTCTGCAAAATCAGCAGGTGCTTTCTGCAGCTAAGCCACACCTCTAATCCTCACCTGAGAATTTAATAGCTCTCATTTTGTGAAGGAACCAGACACTAAAACGTTTACGATGAGATTGGTCTGAAATATTTAACAAGGTACTGAAGTTTTTATGAATCATGTATATCTTTTCCTAATGTTATTATGAAATCCAAGGACAAAAAGAAAAAAATGTTCTTGGTCTAATGGAAAAGGACTCTCTATGAGCTGACCTCTGAGATAACGGAGTGTGAACAAATGCACAAATGTACCTCCAAAAGCATCCCCTGTGGATGCCGCCTGAATGTCAGAAGTGCGAGACTGGAAATTGTCCTCTCCACTGCTCTGCTGCTCTTTGTAATCTGCCTATGTCCTCGTCCTGATGTTGCTGGTGTTGCTCACCTTCTGATACAACTAGACTGGATTGAGACGTTTCTGGTAAGCCATCTTCAGAACTGCTCATTAAAAAAATTAAGGAAAGAAGAAGACTGGCACATCTAGTACAAACAGCAATATAAAACAAAAACTCTGTGGTTACTAAAGACAGACAAAGCTGGGGGTGGAGGCGCACACCTTTAACCCTAGCACTTGGGAGGCAGAGGCAGGGGGCTCTCTGCCAGTTCAAGGCCAGCCTGGTCTACAAAGCGAGTTCCAGGACCATTTGTTCACTGACTGTCAAGAAGAGATGGGAACAGGCGGGTGACCATCCACAAAAGAATGATAAATACTGCTCTGTGAAGTTGGACATATGGTACCTTTTATGTGGAAAACTGGCTAATAATGTAGATGGTGCTCAAAAACAGGGTTCAGAGGGAAACAAGCTGCCAAGGGGTGCTCAGTAGAATCCCATTTCTATAAACTGAAAATCAGTATCACATGTTCCTTCGTATATGGGACACGTAAACACAAACATCTTTAATGACAGTTACATACATGTCAGTGAGAAACCTTACGTCAGGGCAAGGAAGAATAGGAAGGAGGGCAATTTTCTTTTGAACACGGTAAAGGGTGGTGTGGTGTGTGGGCTTTATGCCTTCACTTGGGCTTAAGCTACTTCACGATAAGAGTCTGTATGCTTTGTGGAATTATCTGGAGAAAAGTGCAGCAAGACAGATAGTTAATTAGAAAGAGGCATTCCTATTAGGCCTATTTGTCTTGTTTCTGAGCTAAAGCATACAAGGCTGATCACTTCCGGTCTTCAGAGCTCGCGACAATGCACCTCAATGCAGAAGGGAGTCTGTAAGTGATGTCCGAAGTCAATGGCCATTTTCAGGTGGAAGGGAACTACTGGTACACCCTTAGGCTGCATTTTCTCTCTAAAATCATGCTTCATCGCAAACCCTCTTCAAGTGGGGCTACTCTGCCTTCTTTTGAGGTATGACTGCAAGGGTTTGGAGCCACAGTTGATGGCTGACATGCTTCCATTGCTGCACTAAACATATAATTAGGGTTTGGACTTCGGACTCCAGTTGGCACACACTAGAAGTGTTGATTAGCTGTATAAGGTCACAACCAACTTTTTAAAACAACCCTCACAAAAACTCTCTTTTCTTTCAAAACTTTCAGTAGGTTTGCTAATATAATTCTCAGGCAACTTCTTTTTCTGGGGCAGGGGACGTGTTTTGCCAGAGAAGGAATCTACAAGCATTTTACTGACTTTGTATTGTGCAAAATTCCTAGCATTAAGAGAGATGGACCACAGCATACTCAATATCATGATGGAAAATAAGGCCAAATATTTCACTAGCGAGGCAACAGTCACTTGAGATATACTGTTGTATATGAACGGTGGATATATATCACAGACACAAGTGAGACTACACAGCATGCATTTTCCCGAAAACGCAGACTCCACGGGTAAGGAGTAGATATACATCCACAATAAGAAGCCATATTGATCTATAATTTTCAATATTACATCCTTGTATTTTTTATTACATGCTATTTTTCAACTAGTAGAGAAATGTGTTCTCATAAAGCTAATATTTATTCTTCAATGTTTATAGAGCTGGCAGTCTATTTCAGGAAATGAGAAACTCCGTGAAGTCAAATATAACTTCGTGTCCTATGTACAAAAGAGAGCGGGACAAGAAAGCACCGTTTTTGAAACCCCCACCCAGGAGCTAAGGCACGGAGCCATAAATAACTAATGCATGATAATGGAAATCCTTTGTTGCTAGTTTTCCTTCTTCATAAATGTGGCCTTTTACAGATGAGAAATCTTATCACACAGAACTTCTCATTTTATTAGGAAGCAAAGACTTATTCTGCTAGCAGTCTTAGGCTCATCTCCAGGCTTTTTGTGTCTTCTTGTGGAAGCTAAGGAAAATGTGAAGAGTAATCCCACTGTAAGAAGTGAGATGCTTCTAAGTAGAACTCTTTCCTTAAAGCATGACTTCTTTCCATTAGAGACTATTAAGTAACCTCTGGAGTAGAGAATTCTGTGATTTATTTTTTCATTTTTTACATAAAACTCCAAAACAACAGAAAGGAACAATAATTTACTTTTCCCTGAAGAGGTCCTACACCTATTATCGTAAGTCACAAGGAGATGGAGCCTTACCCAAGCTTTGAAGGCGGTGTGTGGGGGGGGGGGCAAATTCATGATGGTTAATGTTTCTTTGTCCTTTTTTAAAAATTTTAATTTAAACTTGGCTCCAGCTTCTGGCAGAATGAGAAGGAACAGAACTGGTCAAACCATTTCTCCACACTCAGAAGGCATAAGGAATGGGAGATGAGCTAGCAAGAAGAGGAAAAGGAAGAGGGTAGAGTCAGCAGGCAGGCAAGGTGATTTGGAGAGGGTCAATCAGAACCCAGGCTCCACAAGCCAGCTCCCCACAGACTGATCCTCCAGTGTTCTGAGGAAGCCTGCAGCCAGGATGAGAACTGAAACTAAGGTGCATGCAGACAAGAATCCTTCATTTTTACCCTTTCTTCAGATGTCAGGTATTTTTCTGTTTCCCCCTTTTCTGATTTTAGTAACCGACCAACTACCATTGTGGTATCTGTACAAACACTTCTCCTGAGGTCCAGGCCCAACTGCTTCTCTGCATCCCCAGAGATGGCCTTTCCCTGTTATTTTACAGAACTACATTCTAATATAACCTTCCTCTTAATCATGTTTTTGAATCAAACAAACATGATCTCCTTTAAATACCAAACTGCAAGCACCAGCACTACAACAGAGCCTACATAGAGTCAGCAGATGTGGCTTAGATGGCTGGAAAAACCAGGGATTTAGGAAGTATGATAAAACAGAAAAGGGCCTAGCTGCACCCTGTGCCCAGTTCACCAACTACATCATCAGCGTCCAGCGAGGCGTGCGGGCACTGACGGATATCCTCAGCACTGGGAGGGGAGATTTGACTCCATCTCAACAGCTGAAATTATCAGGAGCTGTTGGCTTCTGGTTTGGGAAATCAAGAGGTTTGAAAAATTCTAAAATGTATAATTCAATCTTATGCCACAAAGAATGACCCCACCTAATTTTGTGATTGAGAAACACCAGTAGGTAACATTTAATGATCCTTCCATTTCTTTGTGCTCTTAAAGTTAAATGAAATGCTGGAACTTGTGAGACTCCAAAACAGAAACAATGAAGAAATGAAGATGGCCAAAATTTGAATTATACAATTTTTTTTCAGAAAAGTACTTTATTGAAACAACATAAAATGGACTTTCTTCTCCAAAAGAAAGGGAAAAGGGTGATTTGAAAATTGCAGGTATAGTGGTATGGAGGAACTTTTTATCTAGAAGAAGAAACCCTTGAGCATCACATGAGGCTGGGAAATACACAACTTTTCTTGAGAAAAATTCAAATAAATAAAACCAGAAGCAAAGGAGGGGCATTGGAGAGTCCATGCGACATCAACAGTGAAAAACATTGTTGAGCTAACATGAACAACCAGATACCAAGCAGCTGGGTAGTCTGAGAGGGGCAGATTATAACCTAAACGACAACTAAACTACAACCTACCAGTGGTTCCTCTGTAGGAACAGGAAAGCCTGCGCAAACCTGTAACTGCCTCCTAAGTTAACTATGCTAACAATTACCAGATGCCTTCCAACAAAGAAAGGCTTTAGAAGCAGCTTTACTGGAAAACTGCTAAATACTTAAGAAAAATCAACAATCTTTTTCAAACTCTTTAAGAAATGGAAGAGTAGTGTTGCTACAAAACCTCTTACATAAGGCCAAGGCTGTTAACAAAGCCAGGTGAAAATACCCTATGATCTCTGATGAGCAGAGATGAAAAAAATCCTTACCCAAAATCCAACAGAATAGAATCAAGATTATAGACCAAGACAAGGGGAATTTATCCCTGGGTTGCAAGGATGGCTCAATACCCAAAAAGCCATTCCAAAAAACGCACTATCTTACAATAAAAAAGGTAGAAAAATCAGAGGAGCATCTCAGCAGACATAGGGAAATACTTGTCAAAATTTAATGCTCTTCCGTGATTAAAACAAAACAGTTCAGCAATTTAGGCATAGAAAGAAATTACTCTGACGTTACAAGTCATGAATAAAAAGCCCAATCAGACATCATACTCAATTATGAAAACCTAAAAGTTTCCCTTTATAATTAGTAACAAGGGAAAGATGCCAATTTTGGTACATTTTTTACCAACACAGCATTAAAGTCTAGTAAAAGAAATTGAAAGCATCGTTATGGGAAAGGAAGAAATAAAATCACCTGTTTGGTAATGACATCATCTTATAAGGAATTCTTAGGCTCTCATATAAAAGCATCGGAACTAATAAAGTAAACAGTTTCAGGATAGAAAATGAACACCAAAATAGTTTATTTCTACATAATAACAACTAACAGTCAAAAAAGGAAATTACAAGAACAATCTCATTTACCATAAGACATAAAATCCTTGGGAACAGGTGGTTTAGCTAAATTGACACAATGTCAAGCTGCCTGCTAAAGATGCATGTTTATGCCTATAGACAATTGCTGCTCTCAGCCGTAATCAGAGAAGCATTGCCTCTCCAGGGAATGGGAGAGAATGCATAAACTGATGGCTGCCCTGCTCAAGATCCCGAGATTATACAACAGCTCAGCCCTACACTAGACACTTGGCCAATATCCTCTGAGTCCCGGGGAACATTTTAGAAAATGGAGTGAAAAGAATCTAAGCGTCAGATGATCAGCAGGGTTGCAAAGTGTCACCTTATGGTCAAGATACAGCCATGCAATCATAAACTCATAGCATCTCTGGATGCCTACCCTGGGTCCGCACAAGAATGAGCATGCCTCCAGTCAGGTATTAATGGATGAGGGACTCAGGGGCAGGATCCAACGAACAATTCTATTTCAGTGATCACACAGACTGCCCCATTTTAAAGAAATGATTCACAAAACATAACCAAAAGTTAGGAACTGGGGGCTGAAGAGATGGCTCAGAGGTTAAGAACACTGACTGCCCTTCCAGAGGTCCTGAGTTCAATTCCCAGCAACCACATGGTTACTGGGAATTGAATACAACCATCTGTAATGATATCTGATGCCATCTTCTGGCCTGCAAAGACACATTCAGGCAGAACACTGTATACATAATAAATAAATAAATCTTTTTTAAAAAGTTTGGAACTTGGGAGAGAGGCTGGTAAAGATAAAGGCAGTTTGAGAGGGTAGCAGCAGAGATAATCAGGATATACCATATACAGCATGAAACTGTAAACAAAATAAATCAATAAAAATAGAAAATTAGAAAACACTCAGGAACAAGTTTAACCAGACTTGCAAAATATTTGAATACTGAAAACTACCAAATACTGCTGAAAAACCCAAGGGGACACATAAACAAATGGAGGACTTCATGTTTATAGATGAACAGCTTTGATTTTGCTCTAATGTCTATACTAACCAAAGTGATTCACAAAATCAATGCAATCTCTTCAAAACCCCAATCGAAGTTGCTACAGAAATAGGAATTATAATCCTGAAATTCATATGGAACTCTAAAGAACAATAATAACCAAATCACTTTGAGAAACCAGAACTGCATGTCTAGCCCTGTAATATGCTTCTTCACATGAAAATAGATGATGCAATATAGAGCAGACAAGCGCATCAAGAGAACAGAGTAGAGAGTCGCACATGGACCTATGTGCGCCCAGTGAAGTGGCCTCTGATGGTTTGAGTTCAGGTGACTACAGGGTAAGAGCACCCACCATGTATTAGGAAAAATGGAAAAGAATGAGATGTTCATTGATCTTATAACTATATACTAAAAGCGATCCTCAACTGCCTGAAGACTTAAACCTAAGGCCACTTCCCAAAAAAGATACAAGTAGAAGACATGCACAAATAGCCCCACGACATTGACCATGATTATTATTTCCACACCAGCAGTAGAATGATGACAGAGGCAAAAAGGACACACGGAATCTTACCAAGTAAAAAGTCTCTGTTTAGGAGATGAAGCAAAGGATGGAACAATATGTATGTTCTCCCCGTACATCCATCCAGAAGTTCATATATAAAACCTATGTGAGGCCTTGTCACTCTAGAGCCAAAAGAAAATATTATTTAGCTAAAAAACTAAACAATGGTGAGAAAGAGCTAGAACAGATATCCCTTGAGCAGATATGTAGTGTTCAACTTGTGATAAGCATCAGGGAATCGGGTCACAGCTACAGAAATCTGTCATCTCACACCTATCAAGAAGAAGGGAGCGTGCTAAGACATGGAGATACCACACTGCTTGAACAATGTTGGCATGTGTTCAAATGTTAACCATCACTTGGGAAAACAGCACAGCAATTTTTTCCAAAAAGTAAAAATGGGATTATCATACGATCTTACACTTCTTCTTCTGAGTATATATCCAAAGAAAAGATCTTTGAA
This sequence comes from Arvicola amphibius, assembly GCF_903992535.2. Classification (NCBI taxonomy): domain Eukaryota; kingdom Metazoa; phylum Chordata; class Mammalia; order Rodentia; family Cricetidae; genus Arvicola; species Arvicola amphibius. Next base: position 37,608,185 of record NC_052059.1, read on the forward strand.
GAGACATTTTAATGGCTTATTAAACATTACTCATGATAATCAGCACGTAGATTCACAAACTACCAACAGATAATTTTTTTTAAAAAAGGTGAGCTGTTGAAAGGCTTAGCCAGTAAAGCTGTATGGGTTAAATTTGAGTCGTTGCACCCAAATAAAGATGAAAGGAGAGAACCAGCTCCACAAAGCTGCCTTCTGACTCCCATGTTCCTCTTCTGGTATTCACACCCCACCACGTGCATGCCCAACAAACACAATAATATTTTTTTACAGTGTAGCAATGCCCAGAAAAGACTATTACAAAGGAAGAAATTTGCAAAGCGAAACAAATTTGTTCCAGAAGGACAAGCAATCATGGTTCAGTTCATAGCAGGACTCGAAGTGGTCACACTCATGGAAGATTGAAGTAGGGTAGGGGCTGGAGCCAGGTGTATGCAGGTGTTGCTCTTCACTAAGTACAGAATTTAGGTTAAGAAGACAAATTACTCCATTCTCAAAGAACACATTCATAATATATAAGAAGTTAGCCATGCACTTAAAATTTTGTTAAGGGGTATATTTCAAATTTTCTATGATTTTTCTTTAAGTATCAGTTTCATAAAAGGAAACCAAGTTCTGGGTATAAAACTTAAAACCGGACAGGTGAAGCAGAATCCTGCTTGCGGATGAGGGAGGTACACTCAGGTGATCTCAAGTCCTCCCAGTGTGTCTGTTTCTATGGATACATTCATCAGGGTCCAGCAAGCTACCACAACACAGACTGGAGGTAGAGGGGAGATGGGGCACAAGTTCCCATCAGCCCCGATTCCTAATAAATAGCCACAGCCGTGCCCTACAAGGCGAGCTAATCAAGACACCCCACATGAAGGGTGACATGAAAGACCGGAAGTTAGCCCAGGATTGCATACCATTTGCTCTGATTTCTCAGCGGAATAAAAGAAATTAAAACACAGTAAAGGTCTATTAGGGAGAAAACATTTGTCACATTGGACAGAATAAAAGTCATACCAAATGAAATAAATGCCTTTGGGGGAAAGATGTGTCAGGTTGGGCAGTAGGGCGTGCCTTCTTGCTTGTTCTTTATTTAGTTTCTGTCCCCACCATGTTCCAGGCCTTACCCTATATATTCTGCTGCCTGTTCCAGCTATGAAAGATGCAGGAACCAAATCCAGTCTTTGTCAGACTGTCTTCAAAATAAAAGTCTTGAGTGAGCAAAAGAACTGCTTTGCAAAATGCTAACACACACACACAGACACACACACCCACACACTTACACAAGCCTTCTTTATCATTCAAGAAACATAAGGTGAGCACCTTTCCATAGACAAAATAAGGAGACTTGGTCCACCGAGAGTCTCCATTTAAAAGCACCCTGGTGATAGCACTAGGTGATACCGACAAATGCAGTTTCGATGTTTGATATTTCAAAGTGCATTTTATCCATAAGTTCTGGCTGATTAAAATTATCTAGCAAAATCTGATATATGGTCACACCTAATATAGACTAATGGAATCTATTTAGTTTAGGGTTTGTAAACCTAGACATTTATGGCCAATGTGGAACCTGCGCTATCCCTACTATCTTCGAAGCACCACACAGGACATGCAATGATGGAAATGAGACACACCACAGCCTATTTCCTTTATTTACGTCTATCTAGTACTTAAGTCAAAGCCTTACAGCTTCTGTGTTATCTACTTGCAGAGTTCTTACTGAAAAGGATTACCAAGGCATTTTTTTAAAAGAAAAATTCCTTAAAATTAACAATATCACTGAAAATAAAAAATGGAAATAAATAACACAAACCTTACAACGGCCTGCAGAGAAGATGATGGATATCAGTCTTTCCAGGCCTTGTCTGAAACAACGTTTTCATAAAAGTGTTTTATGGAAGCTGTTCAAAGGAGGTCCCACAGAAGACAGTATGGCTCTGACATGCCAGATGCTTCTAGAAGCAAAAAAAAAGTGCACTGTTAGGGAATGTTTGCAGCACCGGTACCAACTGCCAGTCCCACCAGGTCTCCATGCTCGAAAGTACATGTGGTGGCTTGGATGTCATTGGCCCCCATAGACTCACACGGAATGACATTAGTAGGCGTGGCTTCGCTGGAGTGGGCGTGGCCTTGTTGGAGGAGGTGTATCACTGTGGGGGCTTTGCGGTCTCATATGTGCTCAATCCACGCCCAGTGTCTCGGACCACTTTCTGCTGCCCGAGTCGAGCTGTAAGACTCTCAGCTCCTTCTCTAGCACCATGTCTTTTTATACCCCATCAAGTCGCACCCTGATGATAATGGACTCAAGTTCTGAAACTGTAAACCAGCCCCAGTTAAATGTTTCCTTATGAGAGTTGCCATGGTCATGGCGTCTCTTTACAGTAATAGAAACCCTAATTAATGTTTTTAATGTTATTAATTTCTATTAATTTTGTATCCAGATCATTTGACTCATAAATGGCGAGGTGAGACATGGACCTTTCAGCACCTCATTGAGCTCAGACCGCAGAGCCTTGAGCTGGCTCTGAGCACCAGAACAGCATTGCTGCTTCCCAGAAATCTACAGACATCGGTCTGGGCGGGGCCTTCATATGGAGGGCGGGGCTGGGGAGGCCACCCTGCACTGCAGGGGTGAAAAAACTGACTCGCATCCTGCTGAGCTCAGGGTGAAGTGAAGTTCTGTTCCTACTAAAACCCACAGGGTTTCTGGCTGGTTCTTCCTCTCATATCATGGTGTAGCCTAGGAGATTGAGAAATCTGTTTCATAAACACAACTGATGAGAAACACGTAACCTCCAGAGATACCAAGTTCAAATACTACTAAATTAATTATGAAATTGTGCTTCCTAATTTGCTTTAGGTTTACATCAAATATTGTCTTATTCTGTTTGGCCCTGTGAGAAGCAGGCTTAAGTAAGGCAGCTTTTCCCTCCAACTCTCTTTCCTAAGCAAACAAAGAGAGTTCCTTGGAAACCAGGCAGCTCCCTGGCGTGACAGTGCGGTATGTGTGTGTGCGCGCGCTCTGCTGTGCCACTGATGGCGAGACATACTTCTCACGTCCGTGGGCCCCTCTACACCACTCACAGCTCCCTTCGTTTGACATGTTGGGAATTGAGTCTCCGTCCTCCGAGGATGCCCCGAGTGAACTGGGCATGTGGCTCTGGCCACCTGAATGACTGATGGAGCCCAGTAAAGGGTAACAGGGATCTTTCTAGATGTTTATTTTCATTTTCAGCCAGTTAACAGCATGCTTCTGGAAGCAACACAGCCTCGCAGTCTGCCTTCTGCCAGCTGTCCTCATAGCCACCGAAGCTGTCTCAGGGCAGCGCCCAGCAACTGAATACCTCAGAACCTTTCCCAGTGTGCAAGTCTTCAATGCCGTGGGCTTCTGTCTGTCTCGGAACCTCAGTTGCACGGGACTTGGTAAGTACTGCAGAAAGGGAAGAAAATGATCTAGGAGCTAGATCGTCACGCGTAACTTAAAATTAATTTTATATTTGGCATTGAAACGTAAGTCACATATGAACAGACAGCAGGAAATGGTTGGAAAGTTGGTGGCGAGTACATGGGGAGGAAAAGAGACTAGAGAGACCCAGAGTGACTCTAGGAAGAAGAGGCGCTTGAGAGAGAATGGGAGGGAAGGAACAGAGAATCTAATTTACGGGAAAGCACAGTGAACAGACCACAGTGGCTTACCACCTTTTTCTTTCTTTATTGCCATTCTGACACAAGCGAGCACTCAAATCCAAAATAATGTGCATATCTGCTTACCAAAAATCCCAACCGTACTCACTTAGCGGCTATACGCCAGAGATGTATGAGTCAATTAAGATGTTAAAAATTTCAAGAAAAATGGAAACAGTAAGACCGTCCTTCCTCTGCCCCTGAAAACTTACTGTCTCCTAGAGGAACACAACTGGTAAGAAGTTGGTACTAATGAGAATGAGATGTGGAATTCGACTTTCTGGAGAGTTCCTGTTCATCACGGACTAGCTGTGTGATAGTGGCCATGGAGCTCAAACTCTGCCACATTGTTTCTCCTGCACAGCCCTTCCTGGAAGGTCATTTTGAGCACTAAGCAAGATCGTCACATAAATGGCGAGGGGAGAACTTACTGAAGCCGGGGCACTGTTGTTGGACAAGATAATGATGTCTGGTGTCCACAGAGGGCTTGAGGTTCCCTCTGTTAGGGATAAGAGGAGCCAAAAAGGTTCAGTAAGGAAAGCAGCATTTATGATGAGTGCTATGTACCAGACATGATAAAGTTCTATATGTCAGATGTTACTGGAAAATTAGGGACTTTACAAGAAAGCAGGTCCATGAAGTCTGACATCATTTTCTTTGCTACCACGGAGGCAGAGAATGGAGCCAAGGAGAACGTGCACGCCTTCTGCCAAGGGATACAATATCCTGCAGGGTCCTGCTTAATTCGGCAGTAATTCAAACTGACACTGTGGTTCTTAATGGAAACTGGCAAGCTCTAGACACGCCATTTTTAAACTTAGGCTCAGATTTAAATCATAAGGCTTGTGACTCAGATCTTCAATGTGACCTTTAGTAAGTATTGTTCAAGAAAACGTGGTTGTCACTGAAGAGAGAAAGCACATACCCCTCTACTCTGGGAAGTAGAATACAATGTGCTCTATTGCAACAAGCACAGAGCTGGGTGATTGTGGCTGTGATTCACCAAAAGCAAGGGAAACTAAGATGCTATTTGGTTTCCTATCATTCCTTTAAAGATGAATTTACATTCGTTGAAAAAGTGTTTATCTTGTCACAGTAATGGATATTCCTAGTCCTTCTCTGTTCTGGACTTCCCGTACAAAAGAACCCTAGAAAGAATCTCATCATTCTAGATTCAAACCACAATCCCACTGAATATACCCACTCTCAAGCCACACTGCCTGGTCCCTACCAGACTCACACAAAACTGTGCCGAGCAGAAAAAAAAAGGTTTCAGTTCTCTTGCTCTCCCTGCCCCCTACACCTGAGATATTTGCCAAGGACAGAGCTGTGTTCTAACTGTGTCCCTTGCCAATGTGACGTCATTAAGAGGTAATGACTTTAGGATGTGACTGAGCCTTGAGGGCCCCCTTCCTCCATCCTTAGTAATGGGTTTGGGGCCCTTCTAGAAGATGCCTCACTCTGCAAGCAGGAAGCTCGATTTTCTGCAGTCTCCATGTGGAAGACACAGCATCCTCTTGGGAGCAAAGAAATGCCTGTACTGTGCAAATCCCAGCCTGGCACTTTGTCACAGGATCTCAGATGGAAGAAGACAGCACCTACGAAACGGATGGAGCCATGGCTACTTCTCACATTCTTTCCTTCCATTCTAAGCTATGACATCACTCTTGATGTCTCACCACGGACTATGGCAAGTTTCCGTCTTTGTGGCCATCTTCACCCAAGTCAAACAATTTGTTATCTTCTCATGTATGCGGTGATACATATACAAATAAAAATGAATGCATAACTTTTAATATTATCCTAGTTATGTACATTCTATTATGAAGAACCCATGTGGGCATCCTATTTTCTCAAGGATCAGGCCTAAGTTCCTTGCTGGAAATGTGTGCTCCTCTATCATCTCTAAACTTAGGAGAGAGTACTCAGAGCCGAAGCTCTGGATCTCACGGAAACAGTTTACTAGTTCCAGGACAGTGAGGCCCCAACCCTGGAGTTAGCTGGCCTGGATAGGACGAACTCCCCATGCTTCTCTTCTTCCTCCAGGAGAACTTGACCTACCTGGCCGTAGTCGTCCTTAATGGATGGTCCCTGCCAGGACATGTACAGTCCTCTTTGAAGGGGTAAAATACTGCACCTAGGAGGGACCTACTGGTGATTCTTGAGGTGTCTAGAGCACACAGCCATGGAAGATGCTGTCAGAAGTAACCTGCGCTAAGAGCACATGGGTTAGTGGACACTTTTAAAAGTGGAAAAGCAAGATCCGGTAACAACGGGACAGATTCCTGCATGTCAAAGGCTGGTAAGGGCTGAGATAGGAGGGCAAACAGAGGCTGTATTCCCCAGCTGCCACACTCCCCACCACTCCCTGTTCTCTTTCTCAGTGAGGTCATTGCCTGGTTCCTGTGGACCTCTGCATTTGTGGTGTGTTGCTCCATTACAGACAGCAGCAATGACTTTTGAAAGCCTGGTGATTCCTCCCACAGTCTTACTTTACAGACGGGCTGGAGGCACTACTTAAGGTTCCAAACCTAGCGGTGGGGCTTCGGATTTCTGATTTATAAGCAAGCTTTGATTATCTTTTCTCTTGCCTTTCTCATGTTAAATATTTAATTAAATGTTTAATGCCGACGCCAATCCAAAATTGACCATAAACGAAAGAACAAGAAGCCTGTTCTTTACTTCGTCATTCCCTTGTCATTACTTCAGAGTTTCCAATCAAGACAGCTAACTCACTCCAGATCGGGGGGGGGCGGGGGTCTCAGCCTTCCTCCCAGGACCACCCTTGAAAAACAGCTCCTCATGTTGTGGTGACATCCAACCATAAAATTAGGTCATTGCTACTTCATAATTGTAGTTTTTGTACTGTTATGAATCATACTATAAATGTCTGATATGCAGAATATCTGATATGTGACCCCCCCAAAGGAGTCGTGACTCCCAAGTTAGGAACTGCTGCTCCAGACCATTAAAATCTGATGACTTTTCCCTGAGTCATATAATTCCAGTTCCTTCTAGCTCTGTGTCCTTGCCCCAAACCAAGCATGAGTGTAGACTGTTTGTACTAGGAAAAGACTCCCCTTTTCTGTCTGTCTGGAAGCCTAAAGTGGGTCCCGCAGCAAGTCTGGAACTAGCATTGACTGTTTGCACGGATCTATCCTCGTGTGTCACCACTATCGGGCCTCTTGGTTACCTCAGAACTGGATATAAGAAAAGGAGCAGTGACAATGTTCTAGCTCTGCTAACATTGCTGCCATTTGTGAATGACCTTCTGGAGAGTCCCTTTGGAAAGGAACTGAGGGAATTTTCTAGGCCAGCAGTCAGCTTCCTCAGTAGAGAAGATTACGGCCTTGACTAAAGCTTTGCACGAAAACGGAGCTAGGAGGCCGAGCCAAGGCATAGCCAAATTTCTGTGACATCTGCGCTCAGGTATGTGGCCCAACGTCTCCCTAGAAACTGTGAAAGTATTTTTAGATGAAAATAATGTTGTAGTCAGTAGATAATGAATAAGGACCCTGTATTCTGTAACATGAACATCCCTACAGAGAAAGCATCTGGAGAGCCCATGAAGACGGCGTCGTTTGCCTGCTAATTCAATCTACAGTACTAAGTCTTCCCTGGAGTTCCAGCTTGCTAGCCTGCCAGTCTCCCAGATCACATGTGCTAAAGCTTCACAATAAATCCTTGTCGTTACTTGTATGTATGTGCATATGTGTGAACTCGGGGTGTGTGTGTGTGTGCACATGCATGCGCGCGCGCGCGCGCACACACACACACACACACACACACACACACACACTCCGATGCTATTTTCTCTGTTTTTCTGGAGGGGCCTTACTGTTTGAGACCAGGTCCTCCAGTGAGACAGACTGACAGAATCTCCGTCTTTCTCTACAGACACACTCAGAGTTGAGAAGGAGATTAGCAGGGGAGCAGATTAGACCGTGACAGAGGTTTTATGATTGAGGAAGCCCTAGTGTGGCTCAGTTCAAGTTGCAGTTCTTAGAACCAACCAGGGATGGCATAACTTGCAACATCAGATCAGTGGTTAGAGACTGTGGGGTCACGGTATGGTTCTTATAGCACATGGGGCTCCAAGATCAACATGCAGAAAGAAAATGGTATCCTAGGTCCAAGGAAGAGAACAGGAATTGGCTCTTGCCATGCACTCTTGTTCTGTCCAGGTTCCAGGATGCTGTCTACACACACAGGGAAAGACCTTCTCGCCTCAGCCTGCTGACTCGAGCACTATGCTTTTCTAGAACCATCCTTACAGACACCAGCACCAATCCAATCATTGTAGCTAAATGTCAAACAAACTAGGTTTTTTTTTTTTTTTCCTAGAAGAGGGAGAGATTCAGTGCCTATTAGGACATTAAACTAACATTTTTACCAGCTATCTATATAACCTTATTCTAACCAAAAATGATATCCTAAAGCAACTCACAGTAGTCAAAATTTACTATATTGAATACAACACCACAAGTACACTAAAACACACACACACACACACACACACACCCAGAGAGAGAGAGAGAGAGAGAGAGAGAGAGAGAGAGAGAGAGACTCACAGAGTTTAACATGCTGAACTATATCTACTTGTTAACTTTCGAATGTAGTAGGCTTCAAGCTCTTTTAAAATTGAGAATACATGCATGATGGTTACAAATACATCCACAAATCTCAGTGCAGTCCCAGGCATGGACTAGGTGCTAAGTACATACCTGCTTAGTCAAATTTAAAAACCCAAGGAAGTGATATGGTTATGTGAAATTAGCTTCATCTCACATAACCATAAAAAGGACAATTTTCCAGATTAACTTCATATACAATTTCAAATCTCTTCAAGAAGGATACAGACAGGTGTCAAAATTGTCAGATGGTGCAAACGTTACATCTGAATAGCAAAGAAGTACGAATAACAGGAAAACATGCTGGAGACTGGAGTGGGAACTATTTTTGTAATTGGAGAACATGATTAATATAAATTCTAGCATAACAATGTTGAGAATTTGTAGAGTAGCCTGGGATAAATTAGAAGTACTTTCCCATCAGCCAGATTGTGAATGGGGCGTGAAGACAAATGTTACATCAATATTGTGAATAATCAGGGAAAGACTCTTGAGCGAATCAAGAATCAGCAGTAGGAATATACAGGGGGCGGCGAGGGACAGAAAACAGGGAGAATAAATTTCAGCAGCTAGAGGAAATGAACAATAAAAACAAAGAGATAGTCCAAGAGCATAGCAGCATTTTGAGTGGAGGAATGGGGAGATGGTTAAGAATGCAGACAACATGTGACGTAAAGAGCAGATTGTGGGTGTGTCTGCATTCCCAAGCAAAGGAAGTAAGAATGGCTGTGTGGGAGGCAATGCTGATTGCTTAGGAGAACTGAAAAACCCAGGTTTGGTAAATACTTCTCCAATGAGTTAAGAAACTCAAAGCCGGATCAGCATTTTAACTGGTCTGTAAATGATACACAGTCAAACATACTACCCTAAGCACATAGTTCATAAGTCTTGTCAAGTGGATGATCCCAAGTAACATTCGGGCAGCCATGATCAAAAGCATCTCCATTACTTCTGGTGGTCCCTTCTAGACTACACATGCACAGTAGTCCACTGTATGACCTTACCATAATTTCTTTCATGTCCTCATCTCCGTTTCTATCTTTTAATAACTAGCACTTAGGTTGGTCCAGTAATTGGTTGTTATGATAAAAAAAAGGTTACTATGAACATTCTTACTCAAGAAGTTATAGTTTTCCTTTGGTTTTATGTGGGTATTTTTTCCTGTATGCATGCCTGTGCACCACAGGTATGCAGTGCCTGAGGAGGTCAAAAGAGGGTGTCAGACCCACTGGGACTGGAGTCTAGACAGTGTGTGCATATCAGCACTGGGAACTGAACCAGGGGTCATGGAAGAGCAGTCAGGATTCTTAACTGCCAGTTCATCTCTCCAATGTCAGACTTTATATTTTTATATAAGGCTATGGTAGTTTGAATGAAAATGGTCCCAGAGGCTCATAAATGTGAGTGCTTAGTCACCAGTTAATGGAACTGTTTGGGAAGGATTAGGTGTGGCCATGTTGGAGGAGGTGTGCCACAGAGAGGGGGTTTTGGAGTTTGTAAAGAGCCATGCAAGGCCAAGTCTCTCTCTCTCCACTCTATCTCCATCTCCTCCTGCCCCCTGTCTCTTTCTCTGCCTGCTGCCTGTGAATCAGTATATGCCTCTTGGTGCCTCCTCCATGCCTGCCTGCCTGCCACCGTGCTTTCAGACCCGATGAGATCACACTCACCCTCTGAAACTGTAAGCCAGCACCCAAGTAAGGGCTTCCCTTTATTAGCTGTCTTGGTCACGGTGTCTCTTCACAGCAACAGAACAGTAACTAAGAAAAGGACTGTGTATGTTTTCATTTTTTTTTTTTAAAGTATATGACTAGGTCTGAGAATGCTCAGCCATGGTGAAGGTTCGTGTTTAAGTTCATAAAGAATTAGAAAATTTCTAAAAGATGCTATAATATTTTATATCCTTACTAGCATAGAAAAAGTATTAGGACATGATGGTTAACATTTGTTATCTGGTAGTTTTAGCAACTCTGAAGAGAGAGAACTCCTACTTCAGTTTACAGTTCCCCATTGTCTTGATAACATTATTACATTTTCAAATGTTTATGGAACTCTCTTACATCTTCTTTGATGAAGGGTGTGTTTAAGCAACTTGCACATTGACGAAAAGGTTTTCCTTGTATTCTTAAAAATCATTTTTTTTTTTTTTTTTTTTTTGCTGTTAGGAGTTGAACCCGAGGCCTCTCTCACTAACATACACCCTTAGTCATTTTCTTTTTTTAATTTTGAGACAAGGTCTCATGAAGTTAGCCAGGCAGAACATAAATTTTCCCTGCAGCTCAGGTAGATTCTGAACTCATGATGCTCCTGCCTCGGGAGTAACAAGCAGCTAGTAAGTAATCCAGGCTTGTACCACCAAATCTACCTTGTTTCCTTTTAATTGAGATGTAAAGATGATTTATACAATGTATGTTTGATTTCTTCTTCTCGTTTATATACAGCACATTAAGTTTCCACTCTGTGTCTGGACCATGAACAACGCTTTCACTGAGGACATTTGCATGTTTGTTAAATTTAGGTTATAGACTTTTTTTCTCATAAACTGTATTATAATGAATAATTACTGTCATTCTAAGGTATTCCGTTTATTTTTTAAGGTTTAGAGTTTCTACTTTGATGTAAAGGTTTATTATAAACTTTTTTTTTTTGTATGGAGTGGGGTGGGTATTATTTCCTTTGTTTCAATATAATCAATGAAAAACAGTAACTAACTGTTTCCTGTGAGTCTGACTTAAGCCAGGAAATGGCATTTGTTGTCTTTGTTACAAATCAGTTGACGGTACACATTTGTCTATGTCCTGATAATCTATTCCTTCTACCAACTCATTCAAAACCCCTTCTTCAGAGTGATAGCACCCTGGTATTTTATATATACATACACACACACATACATATATATATATATATATATATATATATGTTTTTTAAAGTGGCTTATAATTTCCAAGTCTTTGTATTTCCATATAAATTTCAGGACCAAATTTATTAATTTTTACATAAAATGCTAAAGATTGTATTGAATACTTAAATCATTTTTTGAAAAATCAACTTGTTAAAAGTCTTCACTGTACAATATGATTAATATTTATTTGCCTTCTTAAACCTTTCACACATTTACAAAATGATTTTCAGTGTTTTGCACTTTTAAAACCTATTACCAAGGGTATAGTTTTACTACAAAAATAAATGCTATTATTTGTAGTTTTACTTAATAATTTTTGAGTGTGCAGAGATAAAATTGATGTTTTATGCTGTTTTTGACTCCTGAGACCTTTCTAAGTTCATTAAAATTTTCTTACCTCAAGCGGAATTTTTTGGACTTCTTGAGATGTCATATGTGAATTTACGAACATTTTCCACCTGATACACGTGGGCAGTTTTACAGCTCCCGCTTCTTGCTTGCATGCTTCCTCTTCCTTTTACTTGCCTTCTTGCATAGGGTCAGACCTCCACTAAGCGTCACTTGCAAACAGTCAGAGGAGGGCCTGTGCCTTTCATTGATTTTGGAAGAAAGTATGTCATTGTGGTTGCTTGTTTTTCACTGCCTTCCTCTGGTCAAACTAAGGAAGGTCTCTTGTACTTTATGTTTCAGCTTCTACATAATTATGTACTAAAATTTAAGAGTGCTGTCTTTGAGTCTACTTATGATAGTCAGATAATTTGTATACTTCATCACAGTGATAAAATTAATATTTAGCATTTGATATTTAATATCCAAATTTTAAAGTATATATGCTGATATACTTGAAATAATCACGATGTATTATCCTTTCTATGTCCCTGTTGTGACTGGAGCTACATCTCGGGGCTGAAACAGCTCTGTGTCTATAATCACGAGGCACATCAACGTGAGATTTTGTTAGATCACAAACAGGGCTGTGTTATGGCGATCTAAAAGGATATTATATTCAATTAGCATATGTCTATGTTAATTCTTCACATCCTAGAAGTTTCTTATTGCAGTTTATATTCCCTAGTTCTATACTCTGAATACATATTTTACTCTTTAAAAATGTCCTAAAAGTACTGTCTCTGCTTATATCTGAATTAGCTTGAAATTAGTATAATTATTTCATAAACACTAGAATAATTTCCTTAGCTTCTGCACAGTGCATCTGTCCTGGAATCCTCTCTGTAGAAATAATCTCCCTTACTAATTCAACCTATTTTAGAAATACAGACTTATTCTCATTTTCTACTTCTTTTATCAATTTTAGTTAATTTTATCTTACTAAAAGATAAATTTGTCTATTGCATCGAAGATGGTTTTCATTCTAATACAGCCTCCTACCTGCAGTAGCAACAATCTCCCCCCTGCCTTCTCATTGCCAATTCATTTGACCAGACACCCACTTTCCTGGGCCCCTTTCGTCAGGTGCTAAGTCACACCTTGCCTTTCCTTCACCGACAACTCCAGCCTCTATAATTTACACTTTTTCTACCATGTATGTGTTATTATCTTCCCCTAGTATATTTTATCTTTGAGAAAGGCCTAACAGGACCTTTGATAGCAGAAATTATATCCTAAACTTCATTGTTCTCCATTGCATCGAACATAGTCTTTTAACACTCAATAAATATTTATGGGATTATTGATTTGCCTACTCTGTGGGTTAGTTTAACATTAATTATGGATTGGTGACATTAATTATGGATTAGTTTGTGGGAACCTACAGTGAATAGAGGCATGGGAGTGTTAAAAATATAAACAATAAAAACTGGGGTTGAGTTATCAGAAGTCACAGGAGCCCGGCTCTGAGGTCTCCCAGGGGCCACACTGCAACAATTGGAGATTAAATATAGCAATACTATGAGAGCATAGAAACAAATAATAAATCTAAAGTCATGCCAAAAATGACTGAATAAGCAGATAGATGGACAGATGAGTGGGTAAATGGACAGATGAACAGACAGACAGCAGCAAAGGGACAAGTGACTTCTTTGGAAAATTCTAATTTTTTTAAGTGTAGGAAGGGTTGGGAATGTGGCTTTGTAGATAAGAGCACTTGCTGCTCTTGCCTAGGACCTTGGTTTAGTTCCCAACACTCGCAGGACAACTTAAACGTGTCAATAGCTTGAGTTCCAGGTGATCCTGCACCCTCTTCTTCTAATGGTAATTACTGCAAAAGATGAAGTCAAATGATGAAAAATAAATGTGGAAAACTTTTAACCAGGAACAATTCCTAATTCAACAGCATGAAAGCATTCCCTTTAATGTAAGCCTGAGACCCTTTTTAACATCTTTAACCCAGCAGACAGAGCTTAACTTCTTTCCCCTTGACTGCGTACTAGACTAAGCTACTTCTTTGAAATAAACAGCAGAAAGCAAGCTGGGACCTGTAGGGAGACTAGAGAGGGACAGCAGATGCTACTCCAGTCACGTGGTCAAATGTCATGACAGTACCTGGAATCACACAGATAGCACGTGTCATGTGTGCTCACGACAGCACCTGGAGTCACACAGATAGCACGTGTCATGTGTGCTCACGACAGCACCTGGAGTCACACAGATAGCACGTGTCATGTATGCTCACGACAGCACCTGGAGTCACACAGATAGCACGTGTCATGCGTGCTCACGACAGCACCTGGAGTCACACAGATAGCACGTGTCATGCATTGTTGAGATGAGGAAGAATGATCCTCAGTTCTGTAGCAGGCTTCCCAAAAACCCTCAGTCCTAGACTAACAATGTCACTTGGTCAGAATGAAAACATGGGAGTTTCTATGAAACATTACCTACTGTTCTTCAAACCTGCCAAAGTCCTGGAAGTAAAAGAAAACTATTAAACTACCACATGTGGAGGAAGACTACATTAATATGATACTTGCGGTACCTTGGAACAGAAAAATTACAGTTGAAAAATGATAATGTCTATAGAGAAATATTTGACTGTAGTAATTCTTTTGTGTTCAGTTCTTTGTTTTGGTAAGTACAGCATGACGGGGCATAAGTAATATCATCACCAGTAATAGACACAACAAAATATTTCTCAAAAGACACAGGCTGCCTGTGTGTTTATAAAATAAGATTAATATTCACACATATAGCCTGGACAGCAGCTTCAGCAGGCCACAGGCCTCTCAGAGATTTCCGTCAACTGGTCAACAGGCAGACCATCCCAGCCCAGCACTACTTGCTGAGCTGGTCATCAAAGTATTTCCCAGAAATAGCCCACAAGGAGGCAACAGTTTCAGAAGCAAAGACAGCATATGAGGCTACAAAGTATCTGTCTTAACTCTGTTTCCATTGCTGTGACAAACTCCCTGGTGAAAGCAAATTAGGGGAGAAAGAATTTAACTCAAAATTAGTCTGTCATAACAAGGGTTACAGGAAGAAGAGCATGAGAGAAACTGTTAACCACAGAGAAAATCACAAAGATGTTACCTATGCATTCTAGACCATAGCTCACTTTCTCCACTCTTACACACTCCAGGATCCCCTGCCTAGAGAGTGGCGCCACCCACAGTGGGCAGGACTTCCCGTCTCAAGTGTTCCCCACCAGTATGCCCATATAGCAACCCAATCTAGACAACCTCTCACCTAGACTTCCAGAGTGTTTCTAGATTGTGTCAAATGAGCCATCACTGCACCAAAGGAACAAAATATCAGCCACTAACCCCAAAGAATAGGAGATGTAGGACCTTCTGGGGCAAGGAATTAAAAGTAATCATCTTTAAGAAATTTAGTGGACTACAGAGAACAGCTAAATGAAGTCAGAGAAATAATAAGTAAACAAAATTAAAAATTCAACAAGAGTAAGAGTCAATACCTAAATTATAATGAATAAACTTAAACAGTTAGATGGGGGGGGCTTTAAAAACAATTAAATCAAGCAGAAGAATAAATACATTTGCAGACACATCAGTTTAAGTTGTTCAGATGTGAGAGGCATTACCGGGGAAACCGGCATGCATTACAGAAAACTCAAAATAGAGAAAATAATATGGAAGGCTTAAAAAATGGCTGAAAACCACTCAAATTTGGACATAAAACACAGTATTAAAGCAATTAAACTGTCAAAAGTCAAGCAAAAGAATTTTAAAAGCAGTAGGAGAAAAATCAACTCGTCACATAAGAGTGCACTCTTCCTTAAGGCTGTCAGCAAGGCTGGTGCGTAGAAACGAGTATGAAGATGGAGTCAATGTGATTAAAGAAAAGGAAAAGAACGCTGTCACCAAGGAAGACCATTCTGGGGAAAAAAAAAAAAACATTAGAACTGAATGAGAGAGAAAGACATTTCAAGGCAAATAGAAAGAAAGGGATTCGTCAACGCCAGACCTTCCTTACAAGGAGCGGTCAAGGGAGATCTTGAAGGACAGCAGATTGCAAGAGGAAAGAATATGAAAGCAGGCATTTTCCTGGCAAATGCAAACACAGATGAATACAAAATAATCCAGACTGCAACGGTGGCACATAAATCACAAGCAACACTAATGCTAGTGTGCAAAGCTAAAGGGCTAAGAATAAGCACAAAATACGAGCTAGTGGACGCCCTGGGAGAGAAGTAAATTTGTATATTAATAACCAAGTGTGTGTGCCTAATGAAAGCATTTTTAGATGTGATTGAAAATGAAAATAATTATCTTAAAACGGACACACAAGGTCTTATGCCAACCTCAGGTTAATCGCAGAGAAAAGAAAATATATATATAAAACTCAACAAAGGAAGATAACAAATGAGGAAGAAAGGACTATAAACCAGGCTGAAACAGCAAGATAGCAGTAATTCTTTATTTAGCAATAAATAATAGCAATAGTTACTTTAAATATAAATGGATCTGATTCATCGATAAAATACTCAGAAGGTGAACACACACAAGCACAATCCAACTATATCCCCAACAGAGACACTTAAGTTCAAAGACACATAGGTTGGAAGTATAAAGAGGCCAGGAAAATAGTAGTTGTATATGGGCAGAGGTTGACAGCCTCTTTATCAGTAAAGGCTATTAAGGGTTAAAAATAATTGGCAAGAGATAAATATTGTTGCACAATAATAAAAGGGTTAATGTGATAGAACAACACAGTAGTAATTTATTTATAATTTAATCTTTAGAATATACCTATAGATAGAACATTAAAGCCTCAGTATAAAGATAAAAATACAGTGTAAATTAAGTCACCATTCATAATGCAAAGGGAAAACAGAAGATACTGAAAGAAGAACAAGCTACAGAAAGAGTAAATGATACAGCTACAGTGTGCCCACTCGAATCCACATGTTGAGACACAAGCCTGCCCTGCTGAGAAGCTTTAAAAGCTGGAGCCTTTCAGAGAAGGATGTCAGAAGAGCTTCCCCATTACACAGCGCAACAGCGACTTCTCACAGATCTGAAGGGAGCTAGCGCAGGACCAGTTTGTGCTCCAGGAATGGATATATGCAAAGATTTTTCTCTGTTTCCTTTGTCATATATACAAGAGTTCTGCTGTCTGACTCCATCCATGGATCGATGTCTGGGCCTCACCAGACACTGAATCAGCTGCCATCCTGATCATTTTCACCCTCCAGAATGATCTATTAAACATGTGTGGGTTTTTTGTTTGGTTTGGTTTGGTTTTTTTCAAGACAGTTTCTCTGTAGCTTTGGAGCCTGTCCTGGAACTAGCTCTTGTAGACCAGGCTGGCCTCGAACTCAGAGATCCGCCTGCCTCTGCCTCCTGAGTGCTGGGATTAAAGGCTTGGGCCACCACTACCCAGCAACTAAATGTCTGTGTTTTACAAATAACTCGACATCAGACATTTTGTTACAGGGCACAAAGAAATCAAGATGGGAATATTTTTACATTATAACAAAACCACTCTTCTCTAGTTGAAGAAAGGAGATAACATGTTAGTTAGGTCTCTACTAAAACATATCTAAAATAGCCAGCTTATAGCGGGGAAAACAGTTGTTTTGGCTCAAGGACACGAGTTTTCTAAACCTTGGTCACTTGACCCCACTGGTGTTTTGGCAAGAAGGACATGTTTTGTCTGAGGGGGACAGAGGATGTGTGGTAGACTGAGGTATTCATCTCATGTTGGCTGGGCAGTGACACACACAATAGGAAGGGTCTGAGGTCCCAATATTGTCATCCAGTGATGATAGCCCCAATAACCTAACCTCCTACCACTAGGTGCCACCTCTCAAAGGTCCTTTGGCCTACCAGTGACGCCACACTGAAGACAGTGTCAGCACGTGGGCATCGGACAAACACTCCAGATTGAAACGACAGCAATGTCTTAACGTAAAGGACGGAGATAACCAGAAAGAACTAAAAGTCACACTCTATTTCGAAGTTAAATCCTGATCCACCCACATATGAAATCAACAGACAACAATGAACCTAGATCAAGCAGGAAATCATGATCACACATGCATATGTGTATGCGTGCATATGTGATGAGCTAATCTACCAAATATTTTGGAAGCTATAAGTGGTTAACAAAAATACAAATCTAGAAATAATTAAAATAATTATAGGTTTTTCTCTGGGTAAATAGATCTGGGGGTGGGAGCTAGTAGAGTTTTTATTGTGAGCCCTCTTTTTTAATTTCTAAAAGCATTTACATATGTGCTGCTGATATAAATAGACACAAAATATTTATTCATATGAACATAAGTCCGCCAGGAAATCTTCTAGCTAGGTTTATGCTTCATAATGTAACCCTCACCATTTACATAAGGTCCTGCTGGCAATTCATAAATGAAAACATACCATTTTAAACCTCACACAGAGGTATCTATAGATCTTGCCCTGCTGTAGGAGTGTTACAGCAACACTTTAGGAAGGAGACAGCCTGCTTCAAGGGTTATTAGTTCTTAAGGAAAGAGAAATGGTAAGATATTTGCACAAATTCTAGGAAGTGAGTAATGCTGTCCTAAAGTGTGAAGGCACCCAACATGGATCTCTTTGCTTATTAAAAGAGCATCGGGAGACCGCTGACATCGGGGCTGGCCTGAAATAGCCCCAGCCTGCACTTCGCTTCCTGCATGATTCCAACGAACCAGATGACAAACCACCAGGAGCTGCCTGTGAGTCACATCCCAGTTTTCCACACGCATGCCCAGCACCTCACTATTGAACATGATAGAGCTGATATGACATTAGGGAGAGCAGGCTTCCATGGAATTACGCCATTTCAAGCTGGGTTACTACCGCTGCTATGCATGAATTGGACTTGCTGGAGTTGGTGGCTGCTAATCCACACTCCAGACTCAGGGGAAGGACAAGTGAGGTGGAAAACTTTTAAAAAGAGGCAAATGTCAAACAACAGAGGATTGTAGAGTCTTCGGGTGGCATTCTCAATTGTTTTCTGTCTTCCTCTGCTGTGTGTTTAAACAGTTTAAATGACAAGTCTCCCTCGTGTCATTTGATACGGGAAAATAAAAGAAACTCAATACTCTACATCCCACAGGGGCTTCAAAGGCAGATGTGCCCTTGCTTGTGCTGAAGAATGGGAAAAAACCATCTGGGCTTCGTCCACATGCCCTGTTTTCCTTCATTAGAACTCAGTAGCATCTTAGAAGGCTGCAGAATACGTCCTCAAGGTTGGGCAGGCCTACAAGTACATAGCTACTACTATGTTTGAGGGGTGTTTTGCTTGGTTCTGCAGAAACTCGGCCTCAGAAAGTTCCACCGGTGGTGATGATGACTTCAGCCCCCTGTTAGAAGTCATTATGGAGTAGGTGTATCTGCGCCTGTGCTGACTTCACTCGGAAAAGGATTTCACCAAACCTGTTTCACAAGAGATAGCACATAGGAGAAGAGACAATGACCTCTCAATGCTGCAGGGTTATCCTGTCTGGTTGAAATCGGAGCTAACAGCACCCACAGGTCATCCTGCGTGATCTTTTACAGGCTTTCTAGGGTTGGCAGAGACCGAGGCTTTGCTTCCCTCTCCATCCTGCACTCAGATGTAGTGACAGTTGCTACTGGCACTATAGTTACCATGCAATGTTTTTTTTTTAGAGGCTCCAGGAGAATTATATGCTTAGTTCTTTACTGCTGAATCCAAAAGTCTAGAAGACTGACATTCATTAAGATTTTGTCGTTTTTTACAAATAAAATGAATAACAACTTCTTAATTCTATTGTCACAAGTCCAGATGAAAGTGCTCTGCACATCTAAAACCTTTGACCTCGGAATGCTCTTTTGTCTTCTGGATTCCTGTTGGGCCAGCACCTAAGAACTTCGACAGAGCCATTTGAATCGAACGCTGGATCTTAAGTCACACCCCCTTCCAGATGAGATGTGAAACACTGGAATTGTTCAGAGTACAAACTCAAGAGCCTGGCTTCAGATCCCCTCCCTACAGCTGACTTGCCGGGTAAATGATTGTAACATTGCTTAATCTCTCCATGCTTTGCTATCTGACAATGAAGAGGTAGCAACAGTGGCTAACTCGCTGGATTACTGTGGGGATTAAATGGCTGGCCCTATGTAAGTCACTGGAAACCAGGCCTGGCACAATGTCAGCACTGACTATGCCCGTAGGGTGGCTGCCACTGAGCCTACTGTCACATGCATGGAAGAGAAAAACAAAGAGATCCAGTCATGCCCACACAGAATTTTTACAACTGGTACCATGTAAGTGTAAGCCCATATCCTATATTCCCGAATTCCTCTGGTGTTTTCACCTTGATGTACTTATTCTCGTCCACATTTAGCTCCTGAAAGAGGCCAGTGGAGCAGCCACACAATAAAAAATGTGTTTGGATAAAATAGGGATATGAGCTGAGGCATTTAATCACAGCAGCAGCCTCGGGGTTCCCATTCATTCTCTGCCTGTTTTTCACAGCACACTGGTAAATGTGTTTTCTCTTTTAGGAAGCCTTTTCAGAGTTCCTTGGATATGGGAAGCTTCGTGAACTGGAAAACATTTTTTTTTTTCTTTTAATTGAGAGCAGCTTTAGGCCCGCTCTTAGCGTTGGTGTGTTTTCAGACCGTAATTTCAGAAAAGAATGGTTTATGGAATGCCGTGGCAGAGTTTGTGCCTTAGTGTTTGCACTGAACTCTAAATAAGCCGTCGAGTTCAGCATAGGCGAATCACATTGACCTGAACTGCTCTGGAACTTTAAAAGGAACAAGCTGAAGGACAACAGCCCTGCCCCATCTGAACCCATCCCCCGGGCTGTGAGCAAGACGCTTCATTTAGAACTTGCTAAATTAGGTCAGGGAGTTCTCCTTGGGAATGGTAGTTTGCCAAGAAATTCTAAAATTCCCAAACTAAGACATGGAGCAATATGCCAGTTCACTGAGTCTGATTCAGACTTTAGAGTGTCCTGGGAAATGCCGGACCACTGGGCTGCAGCATCTCACCTCCTTGTAGGGGAAACACCATCAACAGCAGCTACTGCTTCAAACTGTTATCATCTTCCAGGTTCATTTCAGGAGATCCGAGAGGCCAGCACCAACATTTCCTTTCCACAGGTCATCAGTGGAAAGTCTTGCCAGCACTATGCTAGAGATATCTAAAGGATGACACGGTAACAAAGCCATTTTCTAAGAAACTCCATGTTAGTAATGCATTTGCAGAAGCCTATAGAAGAACCAATGTGGGTATAGCCAGTGCCGAAGAACCTGTGTGGATGCCGTGAGTTATTCCTGTTGCTATTGTCTTGTCGCTATTTTTTATTTCTGCCCAAAAGTGCAACTTTGATCTCATCAGCTTTGATGCTTTGACTTTCCTATTTACTTGTTATCTATCTGTTGCACGCGTGCATGATCATTAATAAGCCAGTCGATCAACTTTTATTTTTCTGAAAATATGGCAAGTATAATTGGCTAAATTATATTCCTGGCTAAACTGCTTCACGAGTCAGTGTCTGTCCTCTTTGTGGACAGTACATTTTCCCACTTACGCAGCTTTCAAAAAGCATTATTCAGGTACCCTAGAAGAGTCAAGCACTGGTCTGAGCATTCAGAGAGAAAAGGAATCAGAGACCACACACACACACACACACACACACACACACACACACACACACAGAGAGGGGGGGGGGAGAGAAATCTTTCTTAGCTGGAACGACTCTAGGTTAAAGGAATGAAGACCACGATTTGGAGCCACGGCTGTGATAACGGGAGAACAGCGTGCTACACTAGGGAAGTTTAGAGAAAGGTCACAAAGGGTTCCAAAAGAACATTTATCCTGAGATGGTAAGAATAAATATTAGAAGGTCGGGAAATAAGAAAGGAGTTGAGAACCACAAAGAATGAGCAATTGACTAACCAGGACAGTAAGAATGAGACCCTAAAACAGTTTCAGAGACAGATGTGTGGTGTAGAGAGAAAATGCAGAGAGGGGGTAAAAACGTACACTGGAGACAGATGCACGTGAGGACAATCTCTGTTCCTCTGCTGTGACCATTTAAAGTGTTGATATTCTGGAGAGGGTGACTGACCGCACACTCTGAAGTAGTAATAAACAATGTAAGTACTATTCTGTTCTTCTTAATCCCGACCTCTCCTGCAACCAAGTGAGTCATCCGCAGCAGAGCAATGGCCCTCTACTCTGCCCGGAGATCTTTGGAGAGCTTGTGAATCATGGGCTGATGCTGTAAACACATCTGCACTGTGGTTTATGTTTCCTTTATGAAATTTATTAGAGTAGGGAAAATAACACAGAAGGAAAAAAGAAATGGGGCAAATGAGGCAAAAGTAATGAATGCATTTAAAAACCAATAAATCAAAGCAACAAAGTTCACTAATTTGTAAGAAACCAGTAACTCTTGGCTATGAACAGCTTGAACAGTGATTTAAATTTTAAAAATCTTGAAATTCAGTTTTTATTAACCATGTAAATGAATTGTCAAAGACAGTATCATGAAATGCACATACTGATGACAAGCTTACGAACACTCACATAGGATTGTTTACATACATGCTGGCACCTGTTTCTTTTAGCAGTCAGTTATAGAAGCGGCCATAACTAGCATTCATCTTTGGAGCCATAGTATCTGCTTCATGTTCTCCTCTAGAGACAGAGGCAATTTTAGACTTTGGTTCTTTGTCCTTTGGGGTTCTATTAAAAACTAGGGGAGAATGCGATACAATTCAAACCAGTGTGATATATCCTAAATTCCAATTGAGAGCTATTTTCATTTTTAGCCTTAAATATGTGGCTCCTTCATAGTAAATCCCTCAAGGCAGTGACTAAATTCTTAAATCAAGAGCAACTATAGTTCAAGAAAGAATGAGTTCAATGTTTAGATCCAGCAGTAAATATGTTCTTATCTAAATAAAATTTAAAGGGTGTCCTCTCCTTCCTTCCCTCTTGAAAATCTATGCTCCTCCCCCTTTACTTTGGCACTGAGGCCAGCCACACATCTGTAGAGATAAGAATGAAGCAGCTGCTTCACCATCAGCCAAGCAGCTCCCCTCTGGGCCTTCCACAGCCACATCAGGCAGCCAGCTGTCCTGGCAGTCCACAAGCATGTTCTTGATTCTGGTCCTAAGCCGATCCAACCTCTTCTAATTATCTCTCGCATGCTTAGTTGTTTAAGCTGATACAGAAAAACCTATCAACAATTCCATTTTGGGCTACATTTGTAAAAAAAAAAATAATTCTCAAAGCAAATGTCTAATAATTGTATTGCTTGACTTAAAGGCAGGAATTCCTACCAGCCATGGGCACAAGGCACAGCACTATTAGCTGGAGCCACTTGGATACATGAGATAGGCAGCTTCCAGGACAGCTGGAGGACCCACCTGAAACACAACTCTCCATCATGGAGTGACCGTGTCACTATGACTAATCTCACTTCTCTGTGCTAGACTGTAGCTTGAAGCACATCTATTTCAACCACAAGACCACCCAGCAGTGATACCTCCTTGGTATCCTTTCCTCTACATACTTTGTTTCACATGGACAAGTTTCTTCTTGGGATGCTGGAGGCCCCACAGCTGCTATGTGGCAGTGCAAGGATAGAAAAACCAGAACTTATGAGTCCAGGAGCTCCGCATGTCCCAAAGGGTAAAGGCTCAAGGAGGTCTCAGAGATTCTGAGACGGCCCACATGGTAACCAAGCATTACGGGCGGTTTCTGAATAATGCACATTCCTGAATCCTGGCCAGGACCTAAGAATTGTGTCTGAGGGTGGGGCCGAGAATCTGCAGTCTCATTCAAAGGAGACCTTGAGAACTGCTGGATCTTCTGCTGCTAGGTCGGATCTTTCGCCAGCTTTGTCCCGAACAACATTTCTGTGATTTCTTTACTCGATATTTGAATATCTTATGAAAAAGATAAGTGATTATACAGTTTTCGTCACATGCTATGTCCTGTCTGTCACTTGATTGAAGTCTCACAACTTTACCCACACAGTATTATAATCTCCACATAATCACAGAGGAGCTAGAGATTCTTACAAATGTGTTCTCAGTTCTGTGCTTGCAGAGTCTACGTGCCAGCACTACATAGGCTCATCCTGCAGCTTCAAGCAACCTCTAGGGGCACCTCAAAAGTCCTGGAGCACATAGTTTATACACATTATATAAGCTGGACTTTTCTTTTTCCACATGACAAATTCTTTCTCCTAGGCAAGACTTCAACACTTCCCCTCAAGGTGCAAGATAAGGCAGAAGCCCTTCCTCTGGCCAGATATTGAGCCAGATATTGAGCTTTATTTATTTTCTACTCTACATGTCTAGAAATGGACAAAAGTTTGTGGGAAGCCACATGAATATGACATAAAGAACAGCAAATTCCACAGCAGAATTTACTAAGGCGTTCTAAACCTCTATGGTCATAAGGTATACGACTGATTTTCTGACCACAAGCCCGGAGAACGGGAAATCAAAGCCAGTGTCAACTGCTGGATATCCATCTAATTTTAGGTACAATGCCTGTGTGAAGGTAATGTATGCCAGGAAGACTTCGTCTATGGGGTCTATGAACATGCGGCTCCATGTAAGACTTCAAGTGTGCATCTGCTGCCTTTCAGGATGTGTGCACCCCAAGCTCATGGGCCTTGATTGGAGAACTGAAGGGTGGCCTGCCCATCCAGTCTCCTTTTCTCTCGGTAACAGAAGCAAAAGTCTTCAGTTCTCGTGTGCCAGCTACTCAAAGGCCATGCATAGCTGGCCGTGACTATAACGGCCACCAGTGTTGTCTGGAGAGACTCAGTTCCTTTGAACATAAGAGTAGGAGGAAAGAAAATAAAGTAGGAGAAAAGAACAGAGGTATTGGATTTTGCTTCCATGTCTCCTGTTTTTAGGAACTCTAGTTAGTGCTTTACCTAAAACAGTAGTTAGTGTTCATCTAGCTTGTGGCCTAGTAGATTGCATAGTATAACTGTAAAATATTCTCCAGTCTCAGTGAAAAATTTCTCACAAGAAAAAAAAAATTCGCTGAGTTTTAATTAAATTCCATTATTGATGCTGCCAGCCTCAAACACAGACCCTTAACTCCTCTTTTTTGTGCAATCTCCTACATTCTTGAGATTGTAAGCATGTTACACAGTCTCGGGGCATTTTTATTCTTTTAAAACAGATGTAGAGTTCGCCCTCACATCAAAGAATCTGTATCAAAGAAATACAAAACAGAATTTGGGGTGAGCTGAAACGCACTGATAATCTTTGCTTTTCCACCGCACCCTCAGAGGAACACAAGCTACAGCTCATTATGCTAATCCAGAGATCGGGAGATTAGATTGCCACCAAGAAAGCTGTGTGCGCTTTAGACAACACAGATTATGCTTTATCTCATAAGTGCATTGCATGACTGCAGATGTGTTTAAAAGCTTTTGGTTTGGTCGCCAGGGGTGTACAATTATAGTTTCCAGGTGGATAAACTATGTGCCGGATAAAGTTCGGTGAAGCCTGCACCTCACAAGGTAAGACCCCAACTAAGGTCTTTCGGCAGAGGCACAGGAGCGACTGTCTTTTGTCTGGGCCATCAAGGTCACAAGTCTAACTGACCATGGTCTGAGTCATTTGTCTTTGCTGTTATGCTCGAAGAGTGCCGCCTACCCTCACTAAGTTCTTATGCTAAAGTCTTGACCTTCAGGACAATACAATTAGGTGAGCCTTAGGGGTGGAGGGGCACTCTATCATGAGAATGACAAGTGTCCTGAGAAAAGAGGGCCAAAACAATCTCTCGTCCTTCATATCTTGTAAAGGCAGAGCTAGGAATATGGCTAAGGGGCTCCCAAGACATGCGGACTCTGATGGTGTCATGTCCAATGGTGGCGTGATAGTGGACTGCATGGCTTCTGGAACTAGCAGAAATGCATGTCTGTTGTATCTACGTCACTATGCTAAAGCACTGCAGACATGATGCCTACTTTGTCCAATGTAGACAAGATGCTTACTTTGTCCTTCAGAGAGGAACTTAATGGTACCCTAAATTAGGGAGCATATATGTACAATCAGAGATGAAGAAGCATCCTCCAAACAGAATTCATGGAATTCGTGAATGCACGAACTCATGCATTCATGCCCATCAGTTCAGGAATGCACTGCTCAGTATAAAGAGCACAGCAAATGCACTAACATGCTTTCCACTCTTGGAAACTCTTCCCCTCCTTCCATTTCATTCAGTCATTCCCAGTAGGTATGCTGTGAGCATTAACCAATTTGACATTCATCGACACTCAGTTCCTTCTGGTAGTTGAGACATCCTCCCCCACCATCCTTCTCTGAAATCCCCCCACCACATACCCCAGCATCCATCAGCAGGAAGACACAGGGACAGCTAGGTGACCGTGACCATGAAAAGCCATTCTAGTTTTCTATCATTGTTTCTAATGTCTTGAGAGGAAGTGGATTCAATAGTAACAGAAGGGGGGAGAGTCCTTGTACAAACCCAACATTTACTCAGTTATTATGGAGTGGTCACCTTTCATGTAAAATGCTCTATAATCATTAATTCATAGTTATTCAAAAGGTGGCCAAATTTTGAAATTTGGTTTCCTAGATTCTTAAATAATTATTCATGTAACAGTGCAAAATGTAAAAATATCAAATCTTATTCATTATAACACTGTAAGGGAAAACCTCAATGTTCTTGTTGATTAGATATAATGATAATTAAACAATTTTATAGCAAATACTTTATGAATTCTTCAAGTACCAGCTAAATATCTTGAATTAAAAATTCATATGTAATATATATGTTTCTCAGGATCTATGTTAGATAATTTAAAGAAAAATTATAGAAAATACAAAAATGTAAAAGTTCTATTAATTTTACCATTGTCCTTAAATATAAACCTGATTCTGGGATCCATGACAAAACTCTCCCCTATCCAAATCAAGAATCCCTGAAAAATTTTCTTTTCCAAAAGTTTGAGGGTCCCAAGAGAGCGAGGATAGAGAACAACAGCAAATACCCCTGGGTGCTAATTCCAGGAATATAAATCACCAGCTCATACCTTTTAGTGACACATCTTTTGGATAAGATTTAATCCACGACATATGTCAGGGCATATGAGACACTCAGTTGCTCATACTCAGACAACTACCACAGAATGAACTCAAGCCCAGTGACGACACTGCTGGACCCGTGTCTCTCCCGACCTCAGCCACCACCCTGAATTCTCCCTCTCAGTCACGTTCATCTAAAACACTTTATCTGCTTACTAATAAAAACTTACTATGGAATCTAAGCAGCAAGCGCTAACGTACTTTTGCAGTCTGGCTGGCCACTGAGACCGCTCTCCATCCTTGGTCTGTACAAGTCTTTGAAGTTGTTTCCACAAACCAAATACCTTGATACCCCAGAACCTGTGGCTATGCACAAAGTTAATCTTAGTCCCCATCCACACCTGGCAGAAAACTGACTTCGGTTCCAAAGACTGAGAATCCAGGTTGCAGATCTAGGGCAGGAACAGGTCTTAGGGAGAAGAGGTAGCGAGCAGCAAGAGGAAGGAGACCTGAAGCCAGAAAGTGCACAGAACTCTTTGTCCCCTGTGATGTCTGGAGTTTTGGATGCCATAATGTCTTGGCAGTCTCAGGCTCATATTCTCTGGCCTTGTTTTCCACATAAGCCATCTCTGTTCTCTGTGCTCTTGCAGCAGACTAAGGAGCTGGAGCTGGACTTCTTAAGTATACAGTGTCCCTCTGAGCCCTGGGGAAATGTATAATGTCTCCCTAGTCCCTGAGCATCTAGATTGCTTGTTAAATGTCTGCTAATGTGCCTGGATCCCCACTGTGGTATAAGCTTGCCCAAGGGCCCTGGATCTCATTCATCTAATGTTCCCCAAAACCACTAGCTGCTTAACTTACAGTAAACGCTTTCCAGGGTGTTTACTAAATAGCTGGATAAACAAACGTACTACAATTTCACAATGTGACAGAGCTTCCTGCTTGCTGCTCTAGATTCCCATCAAAGAACCCTGGACAATACCCATTCTTTAATTCCTTCAAAGTGGATCCGAAGCAGGCTCTAGAGACCTTCCTTAGCAAATCTCCCTAGAACCTCTTCATGGTTAGCTCATTGTATTCCCATAAGTATAATAATATTCACATCCTACAAACACATAATCTCTGTGTAAAAATGTTCTAAACTCACCACAAAAGGAACAAGCTATTTTATATAGTTCTGCGAATATGCTTTATTTGGATTTGTTAAAATGCTCTGTCACTAATAGCTGGGTGGGGTCTGGAATGTAATACAACATTGCTTCCCTTTTCAGAGATTTTATGTGGAGACAGCATATAGACCACCCCTACACACACACACACACATAGAACTATCATCATGAGGGACATTGGTTGTATAAGGTGGCCACTGGTCAGATAAAAGAGACTATTTAAGGATTTGAAGAGAAGGAGAAAGTGAGATAAAAGACACCGTGAAATGCTTCAGGGTCAGAAAGTGTCAAGCTTCAGAACGCAGCAACGCCAGCACTAAACAGAAGAGACCAGGTGGGGTGCCATGGGAGAACAGGGATGGGGCAGGCTCATGCTTAATGAAGCACGGTGACCACACAGCACACCAGCCTGACCACCAGGCTTCACCTGCACAGACCACTGCTCCTCGCTGGATAATCAGGACTTAAAAACTGATAAACAGTCAGCCATGCTGGAGACTTCATCCTGTGACACATTCGTACTGGATGAGAAAGTGGGCAGCCAAACAGGGCTGCTAACGGACCTCTGGCAGCATCTCAGAGCAGCCATAGATATGGGTCCTGTGGGAAGGTGAGGGATACATACATATTACATTATAGAGTCCTATGTTTACCAGGCTGGACCATATAAACCCAGAAAGGGTCAAGCCAAAAAGTCCTAACCTGTTGTAGTCTGTCCCACAGATGTGTTTAAAGACATCTGTGTTCTATCGTGGACCACAATCAAAAAATTAAGCTAATGTGATTCATTTCCCGATGCAGAAAAAGACACTCATTTTATTATCTGTTGAAGATTTTATCATTATCTTTGGGAATTCAGAAGAGATATTTTGTGCATTCAGAGTATGTGATACTAGTGCAGAGATCTGAAAGAGAACATCTACAAATCAGAACAAAGAAGGAAAGCTCCAGCTGCTCATTGTCCCTTCAACCAAGGAAGAGAAGAAGGGGAAACCACCATTTATCAGATGCCTTCTGTAATTTCCGCAACAATCCTGGCAGGCAGACTTTATCAGCTCAAGGGATGGTAGAAGTAGTTTGTCCAAGGCCCTGAAGATAACGATGACGGAGTGAGACTCAAGCCTGACCCAAGCACTTGTGTCCTTGTTCCTGAGACACTAAGAGCCAAGAACTTGGCTATGGGAAACAAAAAAAAAAGGCTCATAAGGGAATCAGGAGGGGTGCAGCATCTAAAGTGGCTGAGCATCCTGTGGCCCCCTCTGGCTGTACCACCAAACAGCATGGACTGTGGAGTGAACACCTCCGCCTCCTAGAAGAGCCTGGAGAGGCTGGATAGACTCGGGTTTTATAGGCATTTGTTCCTGGGTCCAGATAAGCAGAGAGAGTAATTGGCAAGCATAAGGAGTCTGAGGACACCTTTCATGTGCTAAGTTCTGATATCACATGCCTCACTGTAGGGCAAAATAACTGCATAGACTTGACTATCTGAAATGACCCTGGGCTGGCAAGTGAAGCACCACGCACCTCCATCGGGAGACTCATTACCTCATTTTCTCGCCCACTCAGACTCAACTCCTGAATACCACAGTGCTGACATGTAGATGAGAGGATTCTTGGCCTCAGAGAATCACACCCAGAACCACTTCATTGTAGCATCAACTGTGAAATACACACAGCCAACAAATAACCTGAGGAGTTCAGAGGAAGAGGAACCCAGCCTCTCGGGAGGTTGAATTTTTCCTGTGCTGCTTCAAGCCTTATCAGCCCACCCACATAAACATAGGAAAGACCAGTGTGGCGGGGTTTAATGCATCAACTGCCACAGCCAAATGTGAGGCCCTCAAACTTAGCTGAAGGGAAGAAGGTGAGTGGGAGGGAAAGCCATGGGGGAGTTTCTAGCAATGTCATAATGATGCCTGGACATTTTGCTAGAAACACAGTTTTTACTTACGCAGAGATGGATACAAGAGGTCACAGCCAGTTTCCAAACACAAGCTAGAAGAGCAGCCTTGGACCCACTATCCTCCTGTGCCAAATGCAAAAGGAGTTTGACTCTTGCCGAGACCGTTTGCATGAGATACAGTGATTCCTTGTGTCTAGAAACAGGCCCTCTCCCATTAAGAGACCAATTAAAATTTCTTCATAGGTACATTGCAAAAGACACAAATCAATAAATAATTTTAGAACAAAGGTTTGCAGGACAACCCCAAGTCTGAGGTTCTTACTCATCTCCTGTGCAGGGAACAAGAGGAACCAGAGAGAAGTAAGCACACCGTCATCAATGATGCTGGAGCTTGGAGAGCAGGACTCGTTAGGCTGGGTCTTCCTGCTCCCATCAGGAGGGGCAGGAGGAGCTGCGTCTACGTTCTCTTTCTCCTGTGATAGATGACTGTCCCCAGTCTACTCGAGGACAGCATCATCTCCCTGCTGCGTGTACAGTTTGCACTCAAGGGACCCTTTTCTGCTAAGAACTTTGCTTGTTCCTGATCCACACAGCTATATCTCCTCACTTAGTCTGAATGTAAAAGACTTAGTGGAAGATACACATGGTCCTATACTTTTTTACTATATTATGCCATAATGACTTGCGTTCAAGCTAACTGTAGAGTTCCTGTAAGATGATGTCTTCTACACTGGGCCAAGAGGCAGGGGTGCTGGGGGATTCTCAGGGGTCGCTGATGTCATCCTGACAGCCCGTGGGGGTGGGGGTGATGACATCAGAGCCTGAATATGCAAGTGAAAAGGCAAACGCTGTAGGTCAGGAGAGCACCGCTCCACAAAATGTTCAGTTTTAAAGCTGGTAGGGCATTTGAATATTCAGAAGGCATCCCTGAAGTGATTTGTCCAGCATCGCGAATCTACTCTGCCCTACGAACATGGCCATGCATTTATGGGCAAGATCACAGGAGTGCCACTGTGGACCGGGAAGGTGGCTCTCCTTCCCGGGAGGTCAGAGTCCCACGTGAGCAAACAGGCCTCGGTCATCCCCGTTCCCTGAGATATGAGGCAAAAAAATATATAAAATGAGACATGGAAAAAATGAGTTTTATATTAATTATATCTGGATAATTCAATAATTTTACAACTAAACCACAGAAATCTAGATTACTAGGGAATAGCAATTGCCTTAGATAAAATACCACTTTGGGTAAGCCAGCATTGGCTTAATAAGCTTTTTGTGTACTGGGTTTAATAAAAAAATTGTATTAGTCATTTCTCACAAATATGGCAGAGCTGATGAATTCCTCCTAATGAGGGAAAATCACCTCTAATCCATTTTAATGATCTCTGTATTTCAAAATATAAAAATTTATCCTTGAGCACACAAAATCATAGATGATGGCGCATACTCCGGGGAATGAAGTGATTCGCCAAAAGTTACACAGCACATTAATGAAGGAGATACGGTTAGCTTCTCGGTCCCGCATCTCCCCGTGTGCACACTTTCTACCACAGCGGGGACCTGTGGTCTCCTCCAGAGATCAGGACGATGCTCTGAGTTTATGGAGAGCAGGGCTTCCCTTTCTACACCACGCTATCGTCTCACACAGTCCACTGTCCTTTACTGCAGTGGACCTGCCTTGAAAAACTGTGCCACTGCACACAATTGCCACTGTAGCCTAGTGACAGGATAATACTCAAGACATTTAGAAGGGTGGAGCCTCAGACTAAATGGAGATTACTTATTGAACACCACTTTCCCACAATTCCTCCATATGTCCATGGCCCCATAAACCTCTATTTGGGACGGAGTGTTTTGGCATCAAGAACATAGACTTTGTGTCTTAGCCATGACATGGTAGCCATGCCTCCCTGGATCCATAATTTTATTCTCTAAGTCTTTTATTTTCAATCCATAAAGTTCAATAACAATTGCTGCCATGCTTACATGCCATCCACTGAAAGGCTTGTCCCTGCACAAATGCCTTGAGTTTGATTATTCTCAGAGTGTGACCTCAGCACTGCTGGTATCAGAATCATTTATGGCCAAATCCCCCAATCACACCCCAAAGAGGTTCCCAGGAAATAGAGTCCAGTTCCAAGCTGCCTGGGTTAAATAACTATAGAAGTGGGAAGCAGAGGAACAAGACAGAAGCCCGGAACTGAAAGGATTAAAGTGGACACTTAATGTAGTTTCTTATTCTCTTAGCTATTTGCTTTGTGACAAACAAGGGTTGTGAGAGAGGCTCTGGGTCTCTCTCGAGAGCCAAACTCTGTTCTAGGAGCGTTAAGGATGGAAAGAGCAAGGACCAGCATCTTCTGACAAATGTGGAGGTGTGCTGGAAGCAGCTTCAGGGGGTCCGGGCCCACCAGTCTCTTCCCCGTAGCCTTGGAGGACCATCTGCTGTCTGAGGTGTTGCTCAGGCTCTGCAGAATGCAAGTCTAATATACTTACCTATATTTTAGTTGTAGGATCCTGCCATCCAGTGCCCAAATAAATACACGGAGACTTAATCTTATTTATGAATGCCCGAGGCATCTAGCCACTTTTCTAACTTAAACTTTCCTGTTTCTCTTCTGTTTTTGCCTCTGGCCCTTTTACTTTCCTTTATTTCATATCTCTCTCTCTCTCTCTCTCTCTCCCTCCCTCCCTCCCTCCCTCCCTCCCTCCCTCCCTCCCTCCCTCCCTCCCTCCCTCCCTCCCTCCCTCCCTCTCTCTCTCTCTCTCTCTCTCTCTCTCTCTCTCTCTCTCTCTCACTCTGTGGCTGGCTGAGTGGCTGGCCCCTGCCGTCCTCCTCTTCTCTTCTTATTCCTCCTTCTCTCACTTTTTTCTCAAGCCTGGCAGCCCCACCTATCCTTTCTCCCGCCTCACTATTGTCCATTCAGCTCTTTATCAGACCAATCAGGTGTTTTAGATAGGCAAAGTAACACAGCTTCACAGAGTTAAATAAATGAATGCAATACTTCTTTGCATTGTAAACAAATGTTCCAGAGCATAAATGAATGTAATACATCTTAAACTAATATCCCACAACACCATCCCATCCCTTAGGAACAGCACGAAGGCATGGGCAGTCAGTCACCCACCAGATCCCTCCAGATCAGTGATTCACAGGTAGGACATCATATAGCCCAGCTCACTGTCAGTTTACAAAGGACAGAGACACTACTTGTAATGTTTTGTGTGAGTTCTAGTCTTCAGGTTGCTAAATGGGTGTCTTCCACCTGGCAATACATTCCTGCATGATATCTGAAAACACAGATGAGCTCGTGCACACACGCATGCACACACACACACACACACACACACACAGAGACATGCGTGTGTGCACTCACAC
Organism: Arvicola amphibius; assembly: GCF_903992535.2. Lineage (NCBI taxonomy): Eukaryota > Metazoa > Chordata > Mammalia > Rodentia > Cricetidae > Arvicola > Arvicola amphibius. The sequence continues at coordinate 37,641,281 of NC_052059.1, forward strand.
CTGCATTAACCATTCTGTTTAGATGTAACTCACTCACAGAGAGCTTCCTGATCACCTTCTTCAACAGTGTTTCCAGCACTAAGTCCCCTTCTAAGTTTTCTTTTTCTTTTTTTAAAGATTTATTTGTTTGTTTGTTTGTTTGTTTATTTGTTTCTTTGTTTGTTTGTTTATACAGTATCCTGCCTGTAGGCCAGAAGAGGGCACCAGATCTCATTACAGATGGCTGTGAGCCACCACGTGGTTGCTGGGAATTGAACTCAGGACCTCTGGAAGAGCAGTCAGTGCTCTTAACCGCTGAGCCACCTCTCCAGCCCCCTCCAGCACTCTGTCTTTAGCCTGCTGATGCATTTTATTAATTCCATCACAACCTGGAGTTCATTACACACCTAGGAGTTGCTTGGGTCACTGCGTGCCTCCCCAATTCCCTAACGGCATGATGACCAGCAGCTTCTTTCCGTCCAGTATCCCTAGCGTCCATAATAGCACAAGCCACTAGGAGCTGTTTGACAAATGTTATAAAGAAAACAAATCCAAAAAGCTGGCTGAGGCCCTCGGGCCGCAGCTACAGTTTCAGTTAAGGTTAATACTACATGGATACATACACATATACCTTTAATTTTTGATTGCAGCAAGATACATGTAACATAAATGTTACAACTTTAATATTTCTAGATATATTAAACACATCCAGTATTGTATAACTTCACCTGCCCATTCACAGAACTCTTCGTTTTCTATAATTTAAATCCTATAATCGTTACATAACAAACAGTCCCTCTCTCCCCAGGCCCTGGCAACCGCCAATCTACTTTCTGTCTCCTTGAACTTACCTATATTAGGTATCTCATATATTTGTAACTGTCAAGGCTCACCCCGGTGGTAGAATGTGTCAGAGTTTTCCTTCTCCTTTCGGGTGGACAACACTGTGTTACAGGTTTGCAGCACACTTAGTTTGTTCGTTTCTCTCTTAGTGGGCATTAGGGTTGCTGATACTTGGGTGGCAAATGCTGCTGCTATGGACGTGAATGCACCCAGCATTCAGTTCTTGGGGGCCGCAGACCCACAATGCAATTTCTGGAATCCACGGGGGTCCTATCTGGACTTATTCTGAGGAACTACCATGCTTTCTTCCATATCAGCTATGTTGCTTTATATTGAAACCACAGTACACGAGGATTCTGTTTCAACACACACTCCCGGATTTGCTGTTTTGTTTTGATGTACATTTCTCCAATGATTAATGAAGCTGTAGCATCTTTTTATAGAGTTATTGGTCAGTTGCGTATCTCCCTCAGAAACTGTCTATCCAGGTGCTTTGGTTGGTTCTTAATGAAGCACTGTGTTTTAATATGATGTTGAAGTGTTAGCCTCATCAGATATATGATTTGCAAATATTTTCTTCATTCTGTGACTTGCTAACTAATACTAATATAAGTATTTTAATTCTGGAAGTGGCTGGTGTCCTTTTAATCTCTGCCTAATAGTTTTGTTCAGGACAGTATGCTTGAAGAGAAAGAGGTACTGTCTTGTAATTTGATCTATACAACGCTTAATGAGTAAGGTCCTCTACACAGACTTGGTGATGATGTTTTTGAAAATGATTATGAAATAATGTATTATTTGCTATCACTTTTCTTTCAACAGTGGCCAAGAAATCAAAGTACAGATGTTAATTAAAAGCACGCAGTGTTGCTAACCTATGAGAGAAATGCCCCCGTTCACTAGAGCATAATTCTGGCAGTGTCAGAGGAGCACTGGCTAGCTTTATTAAGTATCTGGAGAACTAATCGCATTTCCATCATCCTTTAATTAAAACCCCTGCATCTCACAGTTGAAAGCCTTTGTTTCAACTCATTATTTTCATTCTTTATTCTGGCCTTGAAAAACTAGGATGGGAAACAGTGAAAACACAAAAGTTTCCGAAACAGCATTCCTTGCTATTATAACAGAAAAGCCGAGTTTCCTAAATTGCTAAAATAAAAATTAAAAAATCTTTGAACTAAAAGACCAATGGAAAAATAAGCACAGTGTTTAGCAAGACATTTAAATTTAAAGTGCCTTTTATATTCTAAAATGAATTTAAGATATAATTTATCTCCACCCTCTACTCATTCTAATTCCAAAATACCACACTTCAAGGGGACCAACTCAAAGTCCTATCTTGGAAAGTCACTGGGTAAAGACATAGTCTTTTTCTTGGCCTATCATAGATATTTGTTCTGTAGGAAATGGCCAGAAAAGACAAACCCTCCCTCAGTCTCAATTCTGGGAGAAATAGTCTTCCCTAGGAAAGAGCATACCAGTTGTTGATCTAATACCACACAGTCATCCTTGAAAAAAATACAGACAGACAGACAGACAGATAGGTGGATGGATGATAATGATAGATAGATAGATAGATAGATAGATCATAGATAGATTAGATAGATGATAGATAGATAGATAGATAGATAGATGTGTGCATTTGTGTGTGTGTGTGTGTGTGTGTGTGTGTGTGTGTGTGTGTGTGTGTGTGTTGTGACATACAGACTGGGCATGCTATGTACAGAGTTATATATGTATATTCATACACATATATGCATATAACAACAACGAATGAAAAAAGCCCATGAATTTGAAAGAGAGCAAGAATGGATATATGGGAGAATTTGAATGAAGGAAAAGGAAGGAAGAAATGATGTAATTATATTATAATTTAAAAATAAAAAAAATAGGTTAAAAAACTAGAGCAATAAAAACAAAGACCCATGCACAAGGGAAGCCCTCTCTCAGACATAGTAGACATCGGGAAACTCATGGTATAGAAGTCTGACAAATAAGTATGAAATATTATCTAGGATGTATTGAGTATAGCATGCAACACCTTGTGCTAGAAGCTTCACACGATGCCACAGTCACTTCGAAGGCAGCCGGGGTCACTTCCTGTCACTATCTTCAGCCCTCTTCTGCATTTCTCCCTCCAACACCCACCCGCCCATCAAAGCTACAGCTTCTCGCCTTTGGCAATGCTAGTGTACGCTATATAAGGAGAACTGGACTTTTTATAAATACGTTGGTTCTAAGGCCTACATTTCCAAATCCTTTTATACAACCACGGTTCATAACATATCTAATTTAAGCCTGCCTGGGAAGAAATCTAAAAATATCATACTTCTAAAAACTTTCGTCTTCTGTCAGTGAATTTAGACTGATGCATCTTTTTAAAAAACTGCATTATGTATGTGACAAAAAGACTGAGTGATAGAAAGTAATAAGAGCCAGCTCCCTCCCTATGCCTGAATTATTATTTGTATGATTATAACGTAAAGACACCTGAATGTATTCTTTCTGTTTATGCTCTCTGAGTCTCATTAAGACTATGTTTCTGCCTTCTTCTAAATATTGTTTTCCATATTTCAAACATCTAATTAAGTGAACACAATGTAAAGTGAGATGATATACTCTTTGGAAAACCATAAAATTACAGGCTATACAGACTTCCATTATGAACCAATTTTCACTTTGTCATAATTCCGAAAGGGTTTCCTTTGGGGTTGAAATTTTCTAAGCTTCATTTCCGCTCAAAGCCAAATGATTTGATTCACTTGAATTTGGAGACAATTCAACTCAACCTCTGTTTAGTGTATGGGTGCTGCCTGTGAAACAGTCCAGGTGTGCTCTCTCTCTGCTGAGGGTACGGGTGTGTCCTGTGAAACAGTCCAGGTGTGATCTCTCTCTGCTGAGGGTATGGGTGTGTCCTGTGAAAGAGTCCAGGTGTGATCTCTCTCTGCTGAGGGTATGGGTGCGTCCTGTGAAACAGTCCAGGTGTGATCTCTCTCTGCTGAGGGTACGGGTGTGTCCTGTGAAACAGTCCATGATGGAGGAGGGTCATGTGTCTATGTGTTACTTTCATTGGTTAATAAAGAAACTGCCTTGGTCCTTTAATAGGACAGAAAATTAGGTAGGCGGAGTAGACAGAATAGAATTGTGGGAGAAAGAAAGCAGAGTCAGGCAGACGCCTCAGGTAGACGCCATGCCTCTCCTCTCCAAGACAGACGCAGGTTAAGATCTCTCCTGGTAAGCCACCACCTTGTGGTGCTACACAGATTACTAAATATGGGTTAAAGCAAGATGTGAGAATTAGCCATTAAGAGGCTGAAACTAATGGGCCAAGCAGTGTTTAAAAGAATACAGTTTCCCTGTAATTATTTTGGGTAAAGCTAGCCAGGGGGCGGGAAGCAGCCCTCCACGTTCCATCTACAAGTCTAGGTATGATCTCTCTCTCTAGGCTAAGTGTATGGGTATGTCCTGTGAAAGAGTCCAGGTGTGATCTCTCTCTCTCTCTCTCTCTCTCTCTCTCTCTCTCTCTCTCTCTCTCTCTCTCTCTCTCCCCCCCTCCCCCCCTCCCCCCCTCTCTCCCTCCCTCCCTCATACAGATTCTGGAACTCACAGTATATCTGAAGCCCTAGGCTCTTAGCTCTTTGCTGCATGTGGTAGGGCTTGCTTATGATCCCAGCAATGGTGAGATGGCAGCAGGGGGACCAGGAGTCCAGTGCCAACCTTGAACCTACAGCTAGTTTCAGGTCACTGTGAGCTACATGAGACCCTCTCTCAAAAACAAAACAAAACAAACAAAACAAAAGCTAATTATTTAAGTGATGTAAATGGTACAGACAACCTAGAGATGCTACTCCTTAGCCTAGTAACCCAAGTTGTTCAATAAAGCCCCTCAGATATACTCCTTGTATACATTTAGACATTGTGTTAGTATTGGAAATTACCACTAGAACTGCTGGATCAAGTGGGATTTAAACATTACCTTCTATGAAGAACTCTACAGAATTCTTATAATTTAATGTGTGCATAATATGTATCCTTGATTCACTAATACTAGATATTACTAGATAAAAAATTGTCATTTTCTTCCTAAGACAGCTATCCTTGATAGCCCTGGTTGGCCTTGAGCTTACAGTATTCTGCATCAGTACATTCCATCCTTGCGACTTTATTATATGTAAAATTTCTATAATTCAATATTCAATAAGAATTGAGTACCTTGTCCTTAAAAAAAAGTTTTACTTGAGTGATAGGAAGATGGTTCAGCTGGTAAAGTGCTTGTCATACAAACTTGCAGGCCTCAGTTGGGATTCTGAGCACCCATGAACCCACAGGCAGTGGCTAGCACACATCTATAACCTCAGCACTATGGGTAAGAGAGATGGACAGGCTGCTCCCAGGGAATTACTGGCCAACTCATCTATCGGCATCAGTGCACTTTAAGTTCAGTCAGATATCCTGATTCAAAAATGAAGGCGAAGAGCTAGTGGAAAAGGCACTGGATGTCCACATCTGGCCTCCGCATATGTTCACACGTGCTTACTTACCCACAAGCTCACATGTATACACTAAAACATATATATACATCCATCCATACGAATTCTTATCTTGCCATTATACTCCAGTTTTCTCTATTAGATCTGTAGTTTATTCTTTTATAGGACACTTTGGACCCATAAAAATGTTTTGTCTTATACTTGAGAATCTTAGGTTCAAAATTATTTCCCATGAGGCCTCTATGGAAATGTCCACACGATCCACGGCATTGCAGGACCCAGAGCAGCCAAAAAACAAACTATGAGAATGTGCTTTCTTCCTCAGATGACACCAACCAGTCTTCAAGCCTGATTCATACCTACAAACATTTAGGACTTTCTCTTTACCCCAGGAGTTCCCAAAGCTAACAAAAATGCAATTAGGGCAGGTGGGTTTTCTCTTATTGGGCTGAAAAATGAGTTGAACATTTAATCTATCTTCAGATGCAGACATTATCTCCCATTATTTCTCTGATAATTTCTTTGATAAGTAGCTACCTTTTCCATTTTTCCCCCTTCTGGAACTCCTAGTTAATAAATATCTGACTTCTTGGATTGATTTTTCCATCCTCCCCTTCACATCAGTTTTTCCCCTTGTTTTGTAACTGGGGAGGAGTGCCCAATTCCTGATTTTGACACTCAGTATTTTTTGTTCTATTATTTAGCTGCTGCATTGATTTTTTTTATGTAAAGAACATTTCATATTCACTTCAAAGCATCTTCTTGCTCCCTGACTCTGTATTTTATTTCTTAAAACTGTGAGGTCAAATACTTTTCATGTATTTGGAGTAGAATTTTATGAGGCAAGTGTATGTAGACTGGATTCCCAGCCTACACGAACTCTTATGGAGCATTTTAGCATTGGTTGTTAATGTAGGAGTATGAGCCATTGAATAATTAATGTTGTGTATTTATTGCTTTCCTAAAAAAAATTATCAGTAAACTCGCTTAATACTTACAAGTGTTATTCCCATTTCCCAGATAAAGACATTGAATGACAAAGGATAAGTGACTTCCCAGATGATGGTGCTGAAGTGGAAGATCTGGAATCTACCTCAGACCGACTGTCTCAAGTGTGCAATCAGGTTAAAAAGCCCAAAACAAGCAAACCAAAACAACCTAATGCATGCATAGCTATGAAAACAAAAACAATACCTTCAGCTACACTAAGCTGTCCAACGCAGTGCAGTCTGAATTCAGAAGCTAAGAGTCCGGATCGCTCTGCATCAGCACTTGAAGTGAGGATGGTTCCCTGTGGATGGGTAAGGCTCCAGTATGTGTCTATCACTGCATACGGCCTGTGAGCACAGGCAGGGAGCTACTAAACAAAACATCCCATGTTCAGAGCACCTCCACAATAGCTATCAGCTGTCAGAAATCATCCAATTCTATGGTGGTAACATGCTTGACCCAGATATAGTGGAAACGAAGTATATAATCAGAGGAGACAAGACGTTTAAGGGATTTCATTTGTGATGGACAGATAAAATTTTCTTCAAAAGAACCAAAACTGTAGAAAAGGAAGATGCTGTCATCTAATTACTTTCTGTTTATGACTTGTGATGGGAATCCATCTGGGAGTGACTCCACAGAGACACACCTGTGCTAACGTTGTCTCGTAGGCAGCCTGGCGTACAGGCAATGCCAAGAAGGAAATTGTTATGGGCCGGAGATGTTTGAATGGCAAGAAGCAGGGCCCTCTTGCATGCCGACTTTAATGCACTGCCCGGATCTAAGGAGTTACCTTCCACAATTAGCCCCAAGTTGTGTGTGGAATAAGACAGGCTAAGAGTGATTAAAGTTAAAGGAGTATAGTCATAGCAACAGTAATATTAAACAAACTGTGCCTAAACTGAAAGTACCTCTGGCTATTTTTAAATCATCATTAAGAACAAACAGAAATTTGCTAAATCATTAAAATCAAATTAGCATAATTAAGGACCTAAAATTGTTGGAATATTAATGTGATGATTACATTTCTTTAAACTTGGTTAATGAAAAATCATTGTTGCTCCCTATAGGAAAGCATTGCAGTTCCTAATATCACAGGGCCTGGGTTAGATTAGCCGGCTCATCTCGGCAGAACCCAGAATTTGCACCAGCAATGAGAGTTTGGAATATTTTATATATAACTGCAAAAAAAGCTTTCAGTCCATTTAAAATATTCTGAAACAATTGGGGGAAAAACAAATTGTATTCAAGAAAATTCATGAAAAACACATAGCAAAATGAAAAAAAAGGAATAAATATAAAAACAGCCACATAAAAATGTTTTTAGGGTAACAGGATTAGATTTTCCTTAAATTTTTCAAAATGTTTTATGTTTATAGGATAAAAAACTTAACAACTGACTCTACTACAAAATTAATAAATTTTTAAAAAGAAGAAATAAAAAAAGACTTTCCTACACAGTTTTGCTTTTTTTGTTTTCTGGCTTTCACTTTTTATAGGTATTTTAATCTAAACATATAATTATAAAATTATGACAATAATCCTTCTGTCCCTTTAGAACTCACAGTACACCGTGGGTTTTCTATACCTTAAAATGTTTCCCCGAACTTCTGGCTTTCAAACAATCACCTGCAGACACCTAAGTATTCCTAAGATCTATGTTTTGTATCTAGGAGACAAAATCCTTTCTCAAAATTAAAATAAAGCACTGTCTTCCTCTTGCGGTATGCTGATATTTGTTTGACTTGGCAAGACAAAGCAAAGTGGATAAAGCTGCAACAAGCTCAAAAAGAAGCAAGAAAGTGTTTGAGTTTTGTATGCAGTATCAAGCAACAATATATACAACTGCCGGAAAAGGCTGGCAGGGGCTCCCCCTTACACAACATTCAGTTGTGAGGCTGGACAGAGCTTTCTGTCGGTCCCATCCAGTTTGACATTAAAGGTATCAGCAAAGTATAGAAGAACCCCAAATACTGTGCTCATGTCCTTTGTTTTGAATAAAACAGTTAAAGTTTCTTTTTAATGTTGACAGGTACCGTTTGTTTCTTTCAGATTCATAAATATAAAAGTATGTTAAATTATTTTAATTTCTGATACTGCTAATGCTGGTACATATAAATGATATGAACAAAGGGGTCTTTGGCGTTGCCAATAAATTTTAAGAATAAAGAAATTCTGAAACTAAAAAGTTTAGGAAATATCCTTTCATAAATGTAAGAAATAGTGATCTTTCTCAGGAAGAAGACTCATGCCTATAATCCCAGCAGCGGGGAGGTGAGACAGGAGGATTACTGCATGTTTGAGAGCAGCCTGGGCTGCTGAGTGAGTCCCAAGTCAAGTCAACTTAGGCTAAAGAGAGAGAGAAGCAGACAGATAGATTGAGAGAAAGAGAGAGAGAGAGAGAGAGAGAGAGAGAGAGAGAGAGAGAGAGAGAGAGAGAACTAGAGAAAGAGAGAGGGAAGAAAGAGGAGGAGAAATGGTTGTTCATTAAGACCAGAATACATTATGTCTTGGAAACAAAGTCTACTATCAACAGACTGAAGGGTCTAATGAGAGGCTCCCAATCCCAAGAGCCTTTGCTGCAGCTCCAGCATGGGATCTTCCCTTCTGCTGCACAGCTGCATCCCTCCTCCTTTCTCAATAATTTGTCTCACCTTTCTACGATTTTTACAAATATGTTGAAAGATTGTTGAATAAAAAAATCTTTATTTTGTCCAATAGCAGTTTTCTTTAGTGCACCCTGCTCTTTGAATACTCTTCTCTTCATTTATTGCTCCTAGACTGGTGCAGGGCTGGCTCCTTGGTGTTGTGAAATGATAGCTTCCCCTTGTTATCATCTGGCCATCTGCATTTGCCTCCGTGAGCTAGAAATACTGTTCAAAACATCCCCTTCTTTTCTTTACAAGGTAAAAATGGATTTGTGATTTTAAGAGCTTGTAGCCCCATCTGTGATTTATAAATATAGATTTTTCTTACATCTGATTATCTGACTTTTGATTAATCAGAATTTTAAAAGTCTTTAGGGGGTTCTAAAATATACAAATCCATAAGATGTTGCTTTCATTCTTTAACACTAACTTTTAATAGATTAATATATACATGGTTCGCCTCATTAAGCTCAAATGATCTCTGGGGATCCTACCTAAGTAATTTTAAACCACACTATCTTCCTAGAATGGATTCTAAAGTACTTAGAAATTTCCCTTTTTATATAGGCACTTACGCTCTTTTAAACAGTCCAGAGGGGAACCACAGCAGAATGCTATAGAGCAGAACTACGGACAGTATAGCCACGAATGGTTCTAAAGCCATTAGCCTGTATAGCAGGGCTTTCGTTTTAATGCAGACTGACCATAGGGGACTTCATTAATGATTTTTCAAGGGTATGAACTGAATTTATCTTTCAACCTATATTGGCCCTGCCAGTTGTAAATAAAAGCACAGCTTTTGATCTCATGACTGTTTCTATTTGATGCACCAACTACAGAAAGTTTGGATCCTCAGCAACAGAGATTCTCAAGAAAGCCAGGAGTGAGGTATGAACAATTCACTGGACCTTCATCCGTGTTCCTTGGGCCCAGGGTTGTGTTCTCAAGAGGAGGTTGTCTCTCGGCAGCCACTTTTGAAAAAACCTCTTCCCACTAATGAAGCACTCTGTCCATGGCCCTAGCTCTAAGTAGTGACTGGGTTTTTATCCCAAAATAAGAAAGTGATTTCCATGGCGCAGACAGAGTCTAATGAGTTTTGAGTGTTGGTGTTACTTCAGTAACAGAGAGCCAGACAAGAAGGAAAGCAAGCCAGCACACTCCTCCACCCCCTTGCTCTTTGGGGGTGAAGACAGTGATGCTGGCAGGCAGATGAAGGTCAGACTAGATCTTTCGGGGTTTACTGGAAATGATGATTTTAATCTCTTGGCAAATTCAAGTGTTTCCAGATGGCTCTAGTAGGAACGGGTGCTCCTAAACTCCCGCACCTTAGGAGGGTCTTCCAGGCCAGGACTTCTCAACAGACAACACATTGCCACTCTTAGAGACATTTGGAAATTTTGGTAGACATCTGTGGCTTAGCATAGCCATCACAAACTGGTGCAGAAGTCAGAAAGGGAGAGTGCGCAACACCCTGCGGTGGTCAGGCAGGCTAGAATGTCAAAGGTTGAGAAAACTTGCTCCCATCTAATGCAAAACACATGTATCTGTATTAATTTAAACAGAAGCCCTGGGCTCCTTGATGTTCATTCAGCTACTTGCACGTGTACAGGGTCTCTTTATTAGATTCTGCGCTCAGTTTAAGCCAACAGTGTATGACCTTGATCAAGGGACTTAAATCCTCTCCCTCAAGTGTAGAATCCTCTTCCTCTTGCACAAAGTCATCAGAGGAAACATCACCTGACACGCAGAGCATGCTGAGTGACCAAGCTTAGCTGTTCCCTCTCATGCTACCACCACTATTACCATCCAATATTCTATGGTATGCATGGCATTTGGATCCAAAAGTACATGAATAGCTTGTTGCCTGTCATACCCTAATAAACGTATGTCCTATCTGAAGACTGGTTCCCCTTATTAATGGGATACAGTATATCATCTTCTTTTCACTAGGGTAGCCCTGGTCCTACTTGGGTCCTCTCACATTCTACTTTCCTGCCATGCTACCTCTCCACCATGCCCCACTTTGGTACCTGAGGCATTTGTAACACAACCCTTCTCATGACAAGAGCGACAAACAGATGCCAGTGGGGATGCTTTCCCCTCAGCCTCGGAGAGGGGACAGAGCTAAAACGTCACCATATGCAAGATTTGGGACCAAAGTTTCAGCCACAGGCTGGTCAGCGTGTCCATCAGTCTACCTGTTTGCTGTGGCGCTGTGACATTAGTCATCTAGAAGCTCTTCATGCAGCGGGACTAAGCATCACGAGAGGGGGAAAGATCTCCCCTGTTAGGAAATTCCTCGTAATTCGCTTTCCTTACTGTATCAAATGACTTCTACTTATCCTTCTTATGCCGTCTCACACAGCTCTGCTCCCTGCGCTGTGTAAGAGAGTTGTAATTTGCACACACACATTATAATTTGTGGCTGTAAGAACGACTGTGGTGTCACATGCACCAGAACTGTGACCTGCGGCTCAAATGATTAGAGGTTGTGCAGAAGGCAGACACCTTCGGAGAATGTCCTCTCAGCCCTGCAGTATAGACAGGAGGTTCCAGCTCACTCTGTTCACAAATCCAGCGCAGGAAAAGGCACCGGCGAGGTGAATGCTCCATCGAGATGCTGTCTACTCCTTGTTGATTTGGATTAAACCCAAATGATTATTTTTAAAGTTAATGTAGAAACACTGTGGAAAATGAATCATATTTTAATTGCTATAATGCTGTATCATTTACTTACACTAGAAATGATTGGTGCATTTTGTTTGATGGTACCTCCTAAATAAGCCAATTACTGCACACATTAACCTCTGTAATCACTCTCTAGCCAATTGCTTTTCATAATTTTTTCATAAAATTTATTTGCACTCATGTTTCTTAATGAAGCAGGTAACTAGCCTTGAATTTAAGAAATCGGGCCTTTTACATAGAAAAGTCTACACCATTTACTTCAGAGAAAGGCACTACCAATTTACTTGCATCTAATACAAAGCTCCCATATCTTGCCTACAGGCTTCAAACCATATGAGGGTACAAGATAATTAGGTTTTTAGAAAGCTGTTTCATTTTTGAAAGCCCACCTCATCTGCAAAGAAAAATATGCCTTCTGAAGCACAACGACGAAAGACACACAGAAGTGTTGCATGGCCTCCTGACCCCTCAAACACAACATCACCCTCAGTTAGCCCGCACTATTATTCTGGTCACTCACAACCACATGTACCCACAAAGGAGCATTTTTAACAGAACTGTAGAAAGTGCCATGCCGTTCCCCTTTTGTGGAGGTCAGTACAGGGAACATTCTCTCCTTGTACCTAAGAGGAGGCTCTCTTTGCCGATCTGGGCATGTGCGCTATGGATAGAGGACAGGGTGAGTGGATTCTCTCTGGACCACTTTACACCATGGACTAAGGAGCCTCCTCAGATCGACGCAGAAGAGAAAGAAGTGGCAAGGAAAGCAGGACAAGTTTCCACATGAAGCAGCAATCCTGAAAGCAACCATGTCCACTGAGTGCTGAGGGGGAGACGTCAGGAACAGTGTGTGGCCGTTTGGGTGGGGGGTGCCAGAGTCCTAAGGAGAGATTCTATAATAAGCTCACAACTAAGCTGGCAGAGTGATTGATTAGTAGTCTGACTGAGCATCACAAACTGAGCATGGGAGTCACATTTGTTCAGTAGCATCTGTCAATGTGACAGAGGTAATGCTTACTCCTGGTCTGCAACCCCTGTGCCTCAGAGGTGGGTCTCCTCCAAGGATGTGGATCCTTTCAGCACAGTGACTCAATGCCTGAGGCAAAGCTAATGAAGGCGGAAGGGCATATTTCAGCTCACAGATGTTTCAGTCTATGTCCAGATAGGGCCTTTGTTTGGGGCCTGAGGTGAGGCAGTGGAAACAGTGGCAGAGGCTGCTTACCTCATGGCACCCAGAAAGAAGGAAAAAGAGATAGAGGCCTAGGACAAGAAATAGCTCTGAAGGGCAGGTGCCCAGTGACCTCCTTCTTTCAAACAGGCTGCATCTCTGCGAGTTACTACTTCCTCCCAAACCATCACTGTGCCAGTCAGACCCTGTCTGGAGGCACCTTCACAGACGCAAGAGGGGACCTTTCCTGATTTCCTAAGCGTTCTCCATCTAGTCAATATGCCAGTCAAGACTAACAAAGTGTCAGCAGCCACAGGTCCTACCTAGTTACCAGTGATATGGGGCCCACAGGTTAAGAGACCTCCCATGAGGTGGAAATGGAACATCCTGATGCTGCTGAAAAGCATTCACTGAGGGGAAAGATGCCCAAAATGCATGTGAAACACTCACTCTTGAACTGTGAGGAAGGAATCTGAGGTGCTAGCTGAAGCCAAAGACACCCTATATAAGAGTTGCTATGAAGATATATCTTCACCCACAAGATGAGGTGCATGGAAAACACAGGGGAGGTAGACAAGTGAGGATAATGACCGTGGTAATAGCTACTGTGTGTGTGTGTGTATGTGTGCGCGCGTGCGCATGCATGCATGTGTGTGCATGTGTGTGCATGCGTGTGTGTGCATGTGTGCATGCGTGTGCGTGCGTGCGTGTGTGCATCCGTGTGTTTTCCTGTAGCTCTCAGCATTGCTGCTGAGAAGTTGGACAACTGTATCAAAATACTTCATTGAAAATTAATAAGCTCTCAAGTTAAATTATCAAAGTCTCCATGAGATGAGACACATATCTCAAAATTAAACTAGGTAGAGTAAACTGCTGAAAATCAATGTTTTCTCTGTCTTCGCATGATGGTGAGCTACAGTCAAATCGTATTTCCTTGCCTGTTCATCACTGACTGGAACCAGGCAAGAGAGAAAAATATTCGATGTCCTGAACTCTGAGGGATATGTGGGGCATCTCCCAGTAGAGTCTTCACATGCCCTTGGAGGCAGAACCCACCTCCCAGGTATATAATTAACCTCTACTTTCCCGTGAATGTGTTCCCTGCACTCTAGACCCAATGCCCAACCTAAGACAACTAAGACAACAAGCAAGCATCCTCTCAACTCCAGTTGTCTTTCTCCACTGTCCTTGGGGCCACCTGATCATGCCCGCCATGTCTGTCCTTGTGCTGCTATAGGGAGTCTCAGGTAAATCCTAACTTAAAATCACAACAATGCAGCTAATCTACTGCCATCTTCATACAAGTTCTCCATGACTTCAAAAATAAAGTTGAGCTTCTTCCAGTTTCCCTCTCATTGATTTTAGAAGCCGTAGAGGAGGTGAGCGATTAAGCATGGGCAGACATTTGGTAGATTGTGTGCACAAACCACACATATTATTGATATAAGAATCACTGTCACAAATGAATGCTGACTTTTAATGAATACCTACAAAATTAGTGTAAAATTTACATTAAGCCAACCTGTAACAAACCCAATTTTCTCATTTATTTTTTAGCATCCTTCGATGGAACCACGTCCACCGTGTGAGGAGAATTCTGAGTGCTTGTGAGAACTCCAAGAGAACAAAAAAGGGGGGCTTATGATCCCAGTTTCTTAAAAACAAACAAACAAAGAAACCCACAAATTTTTTTGGAATGCATTTTCACACCCCTTCAAGGTGTGTTGGATAGGAGGACAGGGGTTTAGTTCAGACTAGTGGATACAACTGGCTATTGTTCTTTGTTTACATGCACAGTGGAAAAACATGGTTTTGTCCTGTGTGGTTTGTCTTGGTGATTGTACACTTTACACTTTACTCATGTGGTTCTTCTTACCCTCGGAGTACAGTGGCTGATGCTCTGAATAAAGTTGGCTAATGCAGGATACTTTAGTCTGCCTCATTTAGCGCCTCCCTTCTCCCAGGTCTCATCGCCTCTAAATAAACTTGCTATTATGTTTTTCATAAAGATCACATTTATTTGAAAATACCATTTGTAACAGCCTAATTCCATAATCTGCAGAGAACTCTTGTGACATCCCATTGTCATCCCTAATCCCATGGATATAAGAAAATAGGCATTTGCTTTTTTTCTGAATCTGGCTCATTTGCTTAATGTGATTTCCAGTTGCATACATTTTCCTACAAATATCTTGATTTTATTTTTCTTTATGGCTCCATAAAGTTCCACTGTGTGTGTGTATCATATTTTAACCAATCATCTGTTAATGGATATCTACGCTGATATCTACTCCATCTCTTGGTTATTGTGGATAGTGTAGCAACTAGCAAGAGCCTCTGTAGTATTGCCTTAAAGGTCCTTTGGGTATACTTAAGAGTGGTGTAGGTAGGTCATATGGTAGCTCTATTTTTAGTGTTTTGAGGAAATTTCAGACTGATTTCCACAGGTCCTGCACAAGTTTCCATTTCCACTAGCAGTAAGCAGAATCCCTCTGTTCCCAGAACTTGCTGTCATTTATTTTATTGGGGTAGCCTTTCTGTTTGGGGAGAGATGGAATTTCAAAAGAGTTTAATTTTTTGAAAATATTAGTTCATCTGTATGAGGGTTTTGCCTGCATGTATATGTGTCCCATGTGCATGCCTGGTGCCTTTTGAAGTCAGAAAAGGATATGGAATTTCCTGAAACTGGCGGTACAGATGGTTGTGAGCCATCATGCAGGTGCCGGTACCTGAATTCAGAACAAAAGAAGAGCAGCCAGTGCTCTTGACTGTCGAGCTATCTCTCCATTCCCTCAGGGTGGTTTTTTAAATAATGTTTTATGAATCTTTATGAATTTCTTACAACAGATTTTGATCATAATCATCCTCCTCCAATAACGCTTTCCAAACACCCCCTACGAACCCTATGAGCTCACTCTGTAGACCAGGCTGATATTGAACTCACCCTCCCCAGTGCTAGGATTAGGGATTATAGGCATGAGCCACCACCTGGCTCAGCTGTTCATCTAACATTCATTTAAAGCTACAAATTTCCCTTAAAGATAGCATTAGTTGCATTTAAACATTTTATATGTCCAATGTTTAATATCATTCAGGACAAATTATTTGAGAATTTGCATTGCGATTCCCTTTCTAACCCATTATTTAGTTCGAAACCTATTTTTGATTTTACAATGTGGAAATCTTTAGGGACTGAGTGTTGCTTGAAGAGACTGTGGTTGATTGATAGCTTGATGAATCATGGTCAACTTTTGACCCCTTCATCCTTAAATCCGGTTGGTAAGCCTTTGCAGTACCTTCCAGATTTGCTATTTTCGTTCACGAGCTAGCCGAGTTTCAGAAAAGGCATTCCATGTACCCCAGAAGAGATGGGACGTTTCTGTACTTGGCATTCAGTGTCTCTGCATCCTAAATAAACTTTATCAGGCTATGCAAACTTTCAAAATGCAAACTTTACAAAATACTCATCAATAAAAGAAATCGGAATCTCTTACCATCTTTGCATTTTTTCTGGTTCTCCTCTTGGTCCTATAAATCTTTGCATTAGTTGGTTTGTGTATCACTGAGTAAAGTATGTGGATAATTTTAACTTCTATGTGCAGGCAAGCTTTTAGAGTTATAAAATATAATTTTACGCTGGGTGGTGGTGGCACGCGCCTTTAATCCCAGCACTTGGGAGGCAGAGGCAGGTGGATATCTGTGAGTTCGAGGCCAACCTGGTCTACAAGAGCTAGTTCCAGGAACCAAAACTACAAAGAAAACTTGTCTCGAAAAAAACAACACACTATATATATATATATATATATATATATATATATATATATATATATATATTTACACATAATATATATATATATATTATATGTATATATATAATATATATAAAATTTTATGGCAGGTAATTTTTAAAGTCTTATTAGTGTTAATAGTGTCATTATGACTCTCCTTTATATGTGAAAATTTTATTCTTGAATTTTTCTTTACTTATTTACTTGTATTGTTTACTTATTTCTGGATATATCTCTTGAAGTTTACTTAATTCTAGATATAGCTCTTGAGAGCAGGATTAAACTGAATGTGTAGTCTGATAATGACTCTTAACTGGAGTATCATGTCAATTTACAACTTATATGATTGCTAGCATATTTGGCTTTAAGTCTATCATCTTCTCATCTCCCAAGGAGGATTAAACCAAATTTAAATGAGATTTGTAGAAGTGCTTTAGAAACTATAATGCTCTCAATCAACACTGGTTTTAGTAAAACATGTTACTAAACATACTTCCATTGAAGATCCTCCCCCAAAGCCTGTGATATAAAACACAAACTTTCTCTTCGCAACAAATGCAGCCAAGGAGATAATCCTGGCAATAATTTCCAGCCAAAGCAACCAAGGCTCAGGGAAGGTAAACAATGCTCCAGGTCTGCAGAGCTGGGAAATTAGCCTCATTCGCTGTGCTCTTGTTTTTCAGATGAACAATAATTTTGATGGGGATGTGGAATGGGACAATGGTCTATATTCTGTCAGTTATATTTTAAATAAACACTGATTGGCCAGTAGCCAGGCAGGATGTATAGGCGGGTAACCAGACAGGAAGTAGAGGTGGGCCAATGAGAATGGGAGAATTCTGGGAAGAGGAAATCCCATCCCTCTGCAGTCGTGGCACAGCCACAGAAGAAGGAAGATGTGACTGCCTCGCTGAATAAGATACCAAGCCACATGGCTAGCAAAGATAAGAATAATGGGCTAATATAAGTTATAAGAGTTAATAAGAAACCTGAGCTAATGGGCCAATCAGTTTATAAGTAATGTAGACCTCTGTGTAATTTCTTTTCGACTTAACGATTGTGGGAGCAGGGCAGGACAGAAATCTCCTGACAACAGGAATGTGTTTCCAAGTAGAGCTACCTAGGGCACTAACTGGTAAGGTCATCTATGGAAGAGAAGAGGCGAAGGAGAGCAATGATCTTGACAGTCTTTAAAGGTGTGCCTGTGGCTAAGGGATGTGAAAACTGTTAGTGTAGGGAGGGGACTTCTGGACAGTCAGAATCAACATTTTCTTCTCTGCTCCACTTCCGGTGAAAGGAAGATAAAGAAAACTCTGTGCTTTGTTACGGTGATAAAAACACAAGCAAAAAGATGACCAAAAGATCTCTAGTGTAACAACCCTGACTGTTGGAAGGAAGGGGCAGGGAGACTAGATACTACAGCTTGGTGATTCTGGATCATGAACCATGACGTAAAAGCATTTTATAGGAGAACTCAATGCCTATTCCTGTACAATATTCCTACACAGTGTGCTAATCATGTGTATATGAAAGCTTATCTCCTGGCTAGCTTCTCCTTTTCCTCGTGCTCAGGAGAACTATCCTGACAACGGACAGCAGACACTATAACCTGCCTCGCTCAGTGCCTTTCTTCCTTTCCCATTTCCATGTCCAGCGTATGTGCTTCCTGCCTCTGTTGAACACTGAATCTGTCTCCCCAAACCCATATGCTGATATCCTACCCACCAAGGCGATGGTACCGTGGAGTGGGGCTTTGAGGTGTGATTTGGTCATGAGAGAAGAGCCCTCATGAATGGTGCAAGTCCCAAGAGCACTCTCTTCCCACACTGCTAGGCAAGGACACAGACAAAAGTCACCTGTCTGTGGACCAGGAAGCAGGCTCTCATCAGGACCAAATTGGCCAGCTCCTTGTTCTTGGTCTTCACAGCCTGTTGTTTATAAATCCACAGCATTGTGCTATAGCAACTAGGATGCACCGAGACCCCTGGGCCTTAAATTCCAAAGATCTTCGGCATCTCCATTTCATTCTGTAGCTGAGAGGTGCATGCCATTTGTCATTGGTGGTGTGCAGTTTAGAGCTGCTGAGGGAGTTTCCACAGGTAAAGGAACTCTCTCTTTCGGGGTGATGCTTTTTGACAGCATTTTATGACTGGAGAGAGAGAAAAACTTCTATTGTGACTCAGCAGCCTTATAATCCCATTAGAAAGTTTTGCCTTTATATTTCAAGCTGAAAATTTGAAAACCCAGGTGCAGTCTAGACCTGGAGAGTGCTTTGTGGGTTATCATTTTCAATTGCAAATTTGATTTTATAACAGAAATGCCTCTTTTGAAAGTAGTGGTGCTGGACTGTTCTGTTTAAAAAAAACACACACACACAAAAATTATCCTTCCTCCAGGATTATCTCTTTTGATTTTCTTTTTGTGTTTGTGAAAAATACAATATAACAAAACCATTGTGCTTTAATTTCTTGGAGGCAATGTCAACCTGGCCTGAGTTCTGAGGGTTTCTGACTGAATTGTACCATGGGATTTTTTTTTTTGTAAGAATAGTCTGTGGTACACTGTTGAGTTTTATTTGAAATCATTTTCATTCAAATTACAGAAAAAAAATATTAAGAACGGATTGAAGAGGTTGAAACTATGAGCTATGAGAGATTTTTCAAAATCTTGCAATTTTTCAAGTGTATTAAATGATGGGGATAACCCAAAATAATAAGCAATAAATTTGATAAGTGTTCTAAAGGTACTGGGTTTTACTGCAGATATAAATCTACCACAGATACTTCCATTTAGGCTCTTGATTGATAAAAACCACAGCTAGGGATGCCGTCTTCTCCTTTACTCTCCCACCAGCCCCCATGGCCCTGGTCAGGGACGCCTTTCGCGGGACTTTTCACAGAGGCCCATCTTTCCCACCTCCTTCTGTCTCCGCGGGCACTGCTGACGGGGGAGAGGAGGCTGGTGGAAGACTAGCACACTTCCCTATTATCCGCTCCACGCTAGCCTTGCTTTCTCTACTCAGTTCTCAGAAACTGCACTTCAGTGAGGGGACCAGTGATGTCAGTTGTGGGGGGAGCACTTGCCTACAGCACAAAACATGGGTTTGATCCCCAGCACTGAGAGTTAAGGACGAATGCAAAGAGCATAGAACCCTAAGCAGAGGGAGTGTATTTCTAACAAGTCACAACTCAGAGCACCACAGGAACCGGCTTATACCAGTTTTTCTATTTGTCTCTTTTCCATTCCTTTAATTATCTTGAGAGCCTCTTCTCTCGGAGGCCTTTCATATACCTCTGTGTGACAAATACCATGAGCTCTGCTTCTTTAAAAGGTCAGCTTGCGAGACTGCGTGTATATTATTTATTTTGTATAGAACCCAGCATGCTTTTGGGTGGGCAAAAGTTAGGCAGTTAACTGTTAAAATGCGAATAAAATGGGAGACCAGGTAACCAACTATTTCTTGACTTCTTGACATCTAACCAAGCCTTCACTGACCTGAAGACCAGAGCTCACTTCTTCCTCTTGGGGTCCATGCATGTTCAGTACCACAGATGCTGCTTGGCAGAAGCTGCTAGAAGCCAACTAGGGAAGGTGCTGTTGTGTTTTCATGGAAACACAGTGAACTTATTGCCAAAAGAACTGAAAGCCTAATCATGAGGCTCCCAGGAGCTTGCTAAATTTCGGTAGTATAAAAACAAGCACACTAGGAACCATGAGACTTCCATGTGACCCAGCTACCATTGGGACAAACGTCAAGCTTCATCAAATAAGTGGTAAGCGTCACCTTACCAGGAGGGCTGTGATGTGTATTACTTGGCTTTGGGAAGAAGCAAATAAGTGGAAGTTGTAGGATCACATGCCTTTAATACCAAAACCAGGGAGGTGCAGACAGGAGTGATATAGCTGGGCAGAGAGAGGAATATAAGGTGGGAGGAGACAGGAGTTCAGATGCAGTTGAGGATTCAGTCTGAGCATGCAGTCTGAGGTTTCGCAGGAAGAGATTCAGTCTGAGGATTCATAGAAACAGGATCACCCTTTTGGTCTAAGCATTGGTAGGGGTAAGAAGTCTTTAGTGGTTGGCTTCTCTGCTTCTCTGATCTTTAAGCATTAACCCCTATATCTGACTCCAGGTTTTTATTATTAAGACCAGTTAGAATCCATGCTACAGGAAGTACCTGCTGGTCAAGTGGAGTCCAGGGAAGAAACCACGTGCTTGCTTATCTTCAAAGGAAAGGACTAATGATAAGGAAGAACAGTTGTTCAGGTCTGACACAAGCTGGTGGAGAGCCATCTTAAGCCGAGACAGTAATTTGCTCTCTTTTAAAAACATTTCTTTCTGCTCCACCATCCCACACCCCTGAAACATCACCCATTGGTCTGCCTACTAAACCATTAGCCAACCCCCTTAGCTGACCTCCAAGGTCACCTCTCCAATGAGCCCCACGCTCACCAGCAGTACCACTGAGTCCAGGGGCAGTGAGACTCATTTTCTGAACATATCTCTGCCATCTCAAAGTTTTCCAGACAGTATTTAAAAAAAGGTGAGGCCAGGTGAAACGGGCTACATGCACTCGAGGAAGATGAGTCTTTTGTAAAGGCTCCCAAAGGGTACCAAGCGCTGAGTTTTCCCTTCACGTGGTCCTTAAGGTGAAAATGAAAATGCAATATGTCAGCCAAGTACCCTTTCCAGTGGACCTAGGGTGGCCATTTGCTGACTATCCTGCAATTAAAGGATCACAGGAAAGGAATCTCGTTGTCAAGCTTCTATCTCCTTTCTCAGGACATAAACAGGAGGCCCCAGATGAGCAGGGAATGTTTCCTTGGTAGGGAAGGAGTGGGATCCTAAAGAGCCCCTGGGGTCTGAGGCACCAGCTGCCCGGAGAGGTCACCTGATGGTCAGAGCCTGCAAGTCTGCTTCCCCTGGGGTCTGAGGCCTAGCTCCTGTGACAGGTCACCTGGCAGCCAGAACCTGGGAAACAGCTTCTCCTCCTACTTTCTGGCAAGTGTCAGAAAGAAATGTTCATAAAATAAAGCTGAAGACATAGGTAGAGAAAAAGAGAAACACTGGAGGACCTGTTGATGACTTCAATGTCTGTGCTGTGTGGCCAGGCACAGGCTCCCCGGGGAACGAAGAAGATGCTGTTCATATCTATTCCACACAGGTGACAGACGTTCACTGCGCTCACTCTACCCCCACCTTACTTAATAAGTAGCTTCAGGGACCCTGCCCAATCCCCAAGTCCCATCCCCAGCTCCGTAGCAAACATCTCCACTTCCTCTCTGCCCCATTGCCAGATTTTCACACAGATCCTGGAAATCCAGTGCTGAATAAGTTTCCTGCCCTCATAGAACAGGCATTCTGGTGAGAAAGACAAAAGAGACAAGCAAACAACACTCACACTCACACACACACACACACATACACACACAGAGACATATACATACATACACACATACAGACACAAACATACACATACAAAGAGACAGATATATACACACAGACACACACAAGCACACACAAAGAGACTTAAACATACACACACGCATATAAAGAGACACATACATACACACAGACAGACACACAGACACACAGACAGACACACACACAGACCCACACAAACACACGGATGTGTCCAGTGGAAAGCAAAGGGATGTGAGGTGCCAGCCATCTTGGGCAGCATTAGAGGCGGTCTCTCAGAACAGCACCACTCAGGCTGGAAAGAAAGAGTCAGAGGGACCTGCCAAGCCCTGGGTCTGGCCAAGAGAGGCCCAGACAGCAGATGGAGGCTGAGCTCTACCTACATTTCAGGCACCAGGTCACAGGTGAGCAGCAGCGGCCACATCCCACAAGGGCTTATGGGTACAGAAGAGGATCTCACACTGCTCTCGCGGTGAGGCAGGTGTTTAGAAAGGACCTGAAGCCCACCAACGTCCTTTGCCATCTCTCTGTATGTTTTCAGCTGAGACACCGTCTGAAGACCCCACCCCTGCCACATTTTGACTGCAATTCTGATGTCCTCTACCCCAATGTCTGCTTCCTCATTATTTGTAGATCAATGGAGAAAAACAGACAATGTGTTCTAAAGAAACGATCTCTCACTTACTCGTCTGCTCATCCCTTCTGTCTCAATGACTTCGCAGGAAGAAACAAACCTCGGAAAGAGAGGATAAAACCCCCATAAACTCCTCTCCCTAGTGCATCCCTGGGACTGATTTGCCGGGGAATTCTCTGGAAGTACATGCCTTCTGAAAAAGGTGGACACAGGCGGGACTCTGAGACCCACTTCCCATCTGAGATGTCAAGACCTCCCCTTGGGTTTGTTGAGGCTTATTGTTCGCACAATGCTTACAGCACTGTTGGTTAAACCGGCTCAGCCAACCATAAAATCATAGAAGAATCAGCCTGGCTCATCTTCTTGCCTCAGAACTGAAGACAACTGATATCTCTGAGAATGCCAGAACAGGCACATCTACGAGGGGTCTGTAATGAAGTTTGAGTTTTACTTCTAGGAGAAAAGATTTTAGCAACACTACCACCTGGTTGTGTGTGTGTGTGTGTGTGTGTGTGTGTGTGTTTGCCGAGTTCATTTTCTTATATCTGCATCTTCTTTGGTTTCCCTAATAGAAACCAAGTCAAAGCCAAAAGCATGGAAGTGAAATGATTTCTCCAAACCCAAAGAGCTCTGTGGGAAGAATACAGTAACTTGCTGCACGCTGCCAGTAAGCGACAAGACACCTAGCAAGCTTTAAATATAGGCATTAATGGCGTGAAGATGAAAGTTATCTTTGATTGACAAAGGGAGCTGATAAAGACATCAAAGAGAAGGAGCTGAAAGTGAACTTCCGAAACAATCACCAGATAAGACAAATGCAGGGGCAACTGTGGTCCACTTCATTCCCAGAGGCCCAAAGGGAATACTTCCTCTGGAAACCCGAGTTACACAGGGCTGTGATCAGATCCTATCAGCCAAAGCTGACACACCGCATCCTAGAGCGGAAGAGGCTCACACAACCTATACTACCGCCAAACAAGAGCTAACCTCTAGACAGGTAGCTCAGAAAGTAGGGGGCTCTGCTGATACCAAGATATGGCTGTGAAACCTGGAAGACAGTCTGTCCTGACCCCCAGTCCAAGGTAGGTGGGGACCCTAAACTGCTTCTTAGGCATCGCTGTTCCCCATCTCTGCATGTGAAGCCAAGAGACTGGCTAGTGGACCATAAAACCCAAATAAACCAACTACAGAAAGGTCACAGCTTTCTATACATGGCTAAAGGTTTTTATTATTATGTGTGTGCATTTATCTTTTTTTTGTGTTTGTTCTTGTTTGTTTGTTTGTTTGTTTCTGAGACAGGGATTCTCCTGGAACCCACTCTGCAAACCCGGTGGCCTCAAATTCAGTGATCAGCCTGCTTCTGCCTCCCTAGTGCCGGGATCAAAGGCGTGCTATTAGCACTCAACAGATATTTTTATCTTTTGAGTGTAACAGATGCAAATTCTGCTCAGGAATAAGACAACTGCTTTGGAACTGACTCAAATTTCTGACAATCTGAACACACGAGAGAGAAGGGGTGTCTTCTTTAGAGGAAGCAAACTTGAGGAAAGCAACATCTTTTCTCTTTAAATAAATATTAAACAAATGTTCTCACAAATGAAAGAATCCCTAGCTCCTCCATTTATCCCTGGCCCAGCCACCATTAGAATTATTCCAGTTTCAAGTCACAAAATTCTACCTCTAAGTGACAGGACCAGGAGGGACTCGAGGGCAGACTTAAGTGAGAATTCCAAGGCTAATGGGTCAGGGCATGGGTGGTGCTTACATGATGAGACTCTTTCTGGATCTCTCCCTTCTGCTGCGCTCTGTGGTGGTTTTTACTGGCTTGTTTTTATTTTGAGACAGGGTCTCTCACGGCTCAGGCTGGCTTTGAACTGTGTATGTAGTCAAAGGTGATTCCTGATCGTTCTGCATCCCGCTCTCAAGGGGTGGGATTGCAAGCTTGTACCACCACACCCAGCCAGCTGCTTCTTTTATAATCAACTTAGCTGAAAACAGAACGATGGTAGAAATTACATCAATTATACCCCATCAAAATATCAGTGATTTGAATTAGAGAAAAAAAAAAGCAGACTTCTGATAATTTCACGAAGATGTCCTTAGCCCCGAGGTTCCCAGGGATCTGCAGGGTGAGGGAGCAACCCTGTGAATGGTGGATTGGTGGCAATTTGAAAATTTGCCAACTGACAAACGTATTTTTAGCTAGCCATTAAGTCCTGAGCACAGACAAGAATAGCAGCATACTGAGTGCTAATGTGTGGTAGGACTGGTCCTCGTGTTTAACCCCAAAGCTAGGAAGATAACTATGATTATTATCGCTAGCTTCATCAGCAACTCCAGTCCAAATCCCCACTTCATCAAAGGAGGAGTTTGGCCTCCACTATGATCAAAGGCATTTCATGCAAAAAAAACAGCCTGGGGACAGTGATCCATGGCTTCCTGGATGACGTTTTATTTTTAACGTAGCAGAATTTCCAGTTACCTTATATACACTGACTGTATAAGTGGATCTAGAGAAGGCTCTTGCACGTGTCTGTGTGTTCGAGCCTCTCAGGTGCCAACACAAATGGTATTTTGCCATAATAATGAAGGTATAGCACTGCAGTCTTCAGGACTGTCATGGCAGCTTGAAACTCTAGTGACCATTTAGGCCGTCTGAAGTCCATAGTCATGTCTTCCGGTTTTAGGAGAGACTAACAATGAGGCATGAGGGTCAGGTTTTAGGGCACAATATTGAATGTGATGCTTAAATAAGAGTCACCCAAATGGCACTAAGCACCCAACTCCAGCTCTGGAGAGACTTGGACAATGCAGGGCCTCGAGTAGGAAAGCCAAGTGTGCAGTTCCTCATGGGGCATTTAAAGAGTTCTGCTTTCTTGCCCTATACCCCAGGGTACACAAAGTTCACCTAATTCCTGAGATTGGATGAAAGGGACAAGCCACGCCCACTGAGGCAAGCAGATCTTCCTTCTGCTTCCAGCCTGAGTCTCTCTACCAAAGAGGCAGCTTCTACCTCTTCCCTTCTCCCCCTTCTCTGTTTCTCTCTCTCTGTTCTTCTCCCTTCTCCCCTTCCCCCCTTTCCCTTTCCCCTCTATAGCCCACTAAATAAATACCCACTTTCTCTGCATGGCCTGCCTAATAGGTCTCTGTCTCTCCCTGCTGCAGCTCCCTGCCTGGGACCAGCTGCCTTCGTGGCCTGCCGTGGTCTCATGTTCACTGCCCACTGCTGCCACTGGGGGACCTGTGGCGTTTTATTTTTAACATAACAGCTGTCCATGCATCTCTAGGTGGATTAGCCACCACAGTACATGAGAAGACAGAACTTCCAGGGTGTCATGTGATTTTCCCACCAACACAAGCTCAATGAGTACTGCCCTAACACTTTTTCCTTAAAACCTTCTAACAGTACTTTCTAGGATTCTTGTATACAGCCGAGAATTTGTGCTTTGTGTTGCCTTATAGGAGTTAATTATCTTGGTTCAATAAATCATTTGATATATAACAGCAGTAATTTAAACCATCGGTTTATGCTATCCAGGCAAGGCTTTCATATCACAAAATATGGCTCCTGATGTTTTGTGAGTTAGATCATAAGTAATCCATAGTGGTTAGAGAGTAGTCTCCTGCTGTAATTCTGCTGTCCGGTAACAGCTCTGGAATCTCTGAATCACCATAGACAAGTATCTTGCTGAGGTCTCTATCATTGAGAAGAGACACCATGACCACTGCAACTCTTATGAAGGAACACCTTTCATTGTGGTGGCAGCTTATAGTTCCAGAGTTCAGCACAATATCGTCATGGAGCACAGTAGCTAGGAGTAGGTAGAGGTGTGTAGGCAGACACAGTGCTGGAGAACTTTACATTTTGATAAGAAGATAATAGGAAATAGTCTACCTCACTGGGCAGGACTTAAACATAGATCTGACCTTAAAGCCTGCTTCCACAGTGACAGGCTTGCTTCAACAAGGCCATACCTACTCCAACACAGCTACACCTCCTAACAGTGCCACTCCCTTTCGAAGGCATTTCCTTTCAAACCACCACATTCCACTCCTGGGCCCCCAAAGGCTTGTAGCCACATCATAATGCAAAAATGCATTCAGTTCCCATCGTCTATAACAGTCTCAAACTTAAGTAAAGGTCCAAATTTCAAAGTCTCTTCCGAGATTCATGCTATCTCTTAACTGTAATCTCCTGTAAAAGCAAAATCCAAAAGCAGATCACATACTTCCAACATAGAATGGCACAGGACATTACCATTCCAAAATGTAGGGAAAGGAGCATAGCAAGGAAACACTGGACCAAAAGACCTAAAACCAGCTGGGCAAACTCCACTCCGCATGTCCACGTCTAATATCAAAGCATTCTTCAGATCTCCAACTCCTTTCAGTTCTGTTGGCTGCAGCACACTTCTTTCTTCTGGGCTCGTTCCACTCCCTGTCAGCAGCTTTCCTTGGCAGGTATCCCATGACTCTGGCATCGCCAACATCTTGGGGTCTCCAAGGTTACCCAGCTTCAACTTCTCAGCTTCATGCAATGGCCTCTTTAGGCTTCCATTCAGGAACTCTCCTGACACATGCCTGGCCTCGGTGGCTTTCCTTAGATCTGGAGGCAAATTGCATAGCCCCTTTTTTCTATCCTTAACTCCAGAACCATGTGACAGAAGCTGCCAAGCTTTGTTGCTTGCTTAGGGCTTTAACATGGCCCCCATGTCCAATTAGATTTCTACCAGCTTTCTGTCCTTCACTGCCTACGTGTGGCCGTTCTGAACTTGCTCTGTAGACCACCAGGTTGGCCTCAAACTCAGAGATCTGCCAGTTTCTGACTTCCCAGTCCTGGGATTAAAGGTATGTATTACCACACCCAGCTCTAAACTTTAATTTATTTTCTCAAACTGGAAATTTAGCTGGGTGGCATTGCCCTGGGGCCACCACTCCCTTTATTCCCTTTCTTAATCTGTTTACCTCCTCGAACACAGGATTTAGCTCTACTTCACTTCCTGGTGTCCTATTCTCAATCTGTACAGTTTGTATGTTTATTTGCTCAGCGTGCTCCTTTTCATCACAAATCTTCATCAGAATTAATCCTAATAACCACAGGACAGAGTCTATATTAGGCTATCTTGTTATTTCCTCTGCCAATGGAATTAATCCAAAACTCTCTACTTTAGCATGAGGCAGACTCTTCGGAAAAGGGCAAAGAGTAGCCACATCCTTCACCAAACTTTCACAAGAACAGTCTCTAGGCCACATATCCACATTCTTCTCCTCTGCAACCTCTTGAGCAAGGCCTCACAGTTCATGAAGTCACACTCAGCACCACTGTCTTCCATGCCTCTACTAGCATGAACCATTAAGCAGGGTTTAGAGAATTCCACTGATTTCCTAACCCAAATGCCCTAACTACAGATTATTGCAAACAAAAATATGGTCAGGTCTGTCATAGCAATAGCCCACTCCCAGTGCTGACTTCTGCCTTACTTAGGGTTTCTGTTGCTGTGATGAAGCACCGTGACCACAGCAACTCTTATAAGGAAAACATTTAATTGGTATGGCTTGCTTACAGTTCAGAGGTTCAGTCCATTATCTTAACGGTGGGACATGGTGTTGTCCAGGCAGGCATGGTGCTGGAGAATTCTACATCTTGATAGGCAGGCAACAGGAAGTGGTCTGTCTCACTGGGTGTGGCTTGAGCATCTATAAGACCTCAAAGCCCGCCTCCACCGTAACATACTTCCTCCACACCCACCCCAACAAGGCCACACCTCCTACTAGCGCCACTCCCTTTAGGGACCATTTTCTTTCCAACCACCACAAGAGAACTTTTATTTATTTATTTTTTCACTTATCATTAGTATGCATGTGCACAAATGCTACGTTTTGGGTAGGTGTGCCATGGTGAACACATGCAAGTCAAATAGCCAAGAATTGGTTTTCTACTTCTGCCCTGCGGGTACCAGGAATCAAACCCAGGGTGCCAGGCTAAGTGGCAAGCACCTTTAGTTACTGGGCCATCTCAGAGACTTTACTTGCAAGGTTTTAATAAAGGTAAAGTTGGAGATCTTATCTCTTCAAGAAATGCTTTCTCAATCCTTGCTCTAACACCCACTGCTAACAGAACAGACCTAGCAGTGGCCAGCGAGGAGACTGCAGGAGGGAACTATTAAGCTAGGTTTGTGGCCTTCTTTGTCTTCTCACAACCACTGCAATCATGAGGCAACAAATCTGTTTCCTAATGGTCCAGAAATCTCAGAGCTATGAAGGATTTTCATAGACCAAAGCCACTTTTCTGTATAAAGTTATACTGTACTGTAGTCAAATGTGATAGTCAAGATTTAAGAGGCTGCAGTCCCTGATGACTGCATCTGATGATGGAGGACCACAGAGAAGAGTTCTCAGCACCTTTCCAGAAATTCCAATTAGACCCAATGTCCCACGGCACTATCGCTGCTCTAGCCTGCTGGGGATTCCCTAAGGGGTCTTCTCCATGGCTACCTCCAGCAGAGCCGGGGAGCATGACCAGCACAGATGTCCCTGAGCCACAGAGTGAAACCATTTCCAGTTAAAGGGCACTCAGTAAGCTGGGGGCATCTCAATTCTACACACACACACACACACACACACACACACACACACACAGACACACACTTAGAAAGCTGGGTCTTGGAAACTAAATTTACTCTGAGCCTCCTTGCAACAGAGCATCTTGCTGGCCTGTCTGACCATTCTACCCCCATGCCCCCATGCCCAAATTTCACTCTCCAACCTCTGTAGGACGGACCAAGTCCCCTCGCCTCGTCACTCTAACAGATTTCTGGTCTCTCACCAACCCTCTTTGCCAGTTCTGACTTAGGGCAGTAAATGCTGAAAAAGAAAAGGCTGAAGTATTTATTGACAGCCTCAACCTTGCAGAGAGAGACTTCTCTGAGGTCCTGAAGAGGGCATGCAAGAGAGGCCACAAGCTGATACATTTTTGAAATTCGCAGCAGCCAGAGAAAAAAGCTCACCTCTAGTGTAGGAGATAAACAACTCATCATAACATATTTATTAGCCCGGAGGCTTTTACAGTATTCAAAGAGCCTTCTCTCTCTTCCTTTTGCCCTTATCCCTGCCCCTTCTCTTTCTCATTTACAGACTCCCAGGGCCAGAAGAGACTTCGGGGGTTAAGGTTAAGCTCTGGCTGCCCTTTGCCCTCCTTCTGTCTTTAGCTCATCTCTGTAACTCCCCTCCCCCTCCCATTTACTGAAATTGTTATTGCCTACAGGATCGGCCCAAGTAAGATCACGGCCATTCTGGGAATAAATAGTATAAATAGTGTAAGAATGATAATACTTTTCTGCCTAGGTCATGACTGGTCATAACCTTCCAGTTATATGTGGAAGGGCCAACCCAAGCCTAAGACCTACCTGACCTCACACATGTCAATATTTGACCTGACAAAAAGATTAGGGTTTCAGTGTTCTGCTAAGATAATGGATAAAGAAACCATACCTCAGCCAAATAAACAGCACACTTTGAAGACTTTCAACTTTAGAGACACACCCTTAGTCAGGGAAGGAGAAACTTTATTATGAATTAGTTTAGGGATGTGATTTTTTTGCCCTGATTTAATCATTCACCATCACCATCACCATCACCCTCATCATCATCATCATCATCATCATCATCATCATCAAAATCTGGCATTTTGAGAATGCCTAGGAAGAGAAGTTAATCCTGGAGCCTGTGATATTCTGCAGAGGGTAGAAAATGGCATTGGATGGGGAAGGAGGGCAGTCGCAGACAATGGCATTGGATGGGGAAGGAGGGCAGTCGCAGACAGCCTCATGACACCACTGGTACTTAAACATGGGTGCAAGGCACACCGGGCAGAAAGGGAGACAAAATGATGGCAATACGACTGAATGTAGGCAGCACTGTTTGGTTTAGGACTGGATGGTTCCTGCCGCAACAACCGTGCTGAACAAGGAAACAGAGCAGCCTACGCAGCAGCAACATTGGTACAGTGAATCAGGGTCCCCATCATTCTGACTCACGCAGGAAGATGGGAGCAGGGAATCACAGTTCTTCAGGCAGCCTGGGCTAGACCCTTCGCTGCCCCGAGAGAGGTCAGAAAGTAAAGTTCTTGTCTCCAGAGCTGGAATACTCACCACTTGTTAGGAACCAGCTCACTTCCGCTGTATGGTCCCCTTTTGATCTCCCTTTTGGAACTCAGTTCTGCTTTGGCTTCTGGTTTTGCAAGCTGTTAGTTCCTGAAAATATTGAGAAGTAGAGGGGGTTTAAAGACATTCAGGGCAATGAACAATCAGAAGGTACAATTATGGGAAAGACTTGGTGATTATAACTTAAGGCAGACATGTAGGTTTGCTGTTGGTTTTGTTTCTCATTCTAGACCTGGCACACTTCAAGAGAGCGCGTAGTACCTGGCCAAGTGTGCAAATGTCACTTGAACGAGAGGGGCACAGAAGTAATTGCACGTGGGCCCTACTATTGAAACATTTCTGCATTTTGCAAAGAGGTGTCACAATCACCTTTGTGACTCCTGTAAGATTTTTCACCTCTCTGAAAATGCACATAGGATGCAAAGGGTCCACTTTGCCAGAGGGGACCCAAGTACAAATGGGGCTACTGTTACTCATGTAACAGTTTTCAGGGCTGTACGCTGCTTACCTTTATAGAAGTGACCTTAATGCCACTAGAAATACTTTTTGATTTTATTTTTTAATTTTTATGTTTTTCTGATGTGCATTGGTATTCTGCCTGCATGTGTGTCTATGTGAGGGGGCCTGATCTCCTGGACCCGAACTCACAGACAGTTGTGAGCTGCCATGTGGGTGCTGGGACCAGAACCTGGATCCTCTGGAAGGACATCCAGTGTTCTTAACCACTGAGGCATTTCTCCAGTCCCAGGAAATGCTTTTTAAAAGAGTGGCTTCTCTCTAGTTCCATACAATTTTCTAAGTAATTTTGCAGATATTATCATCTTTGATTTTTATAATGGTTTTTGTATCTCTAGTTTTAAAACAAAGAAATTGGTGCCCCCCAAACATGTGGAATTGGTTACAAAGGCAAGCTGAAAACCAGGTGTTCTATCTATCTATCTATCTATCTATCTATCTATCTATCTATCTATCACTTACCTTTAATATATATTTATATTATATAATAAATATTTACCTTTAATATGTTATATTATATAGCATATAATGATATATTAATATAATAATTATATATTATAATTAATATAATGGTTATAATATAATAATTATATTCTCTATCTATCACTTACCTTTAATATATATTTATATTAT
The DNA here is from genome assembly GCF_903992535.2 of Arvicola amphibius. Taxonomy (NCBI): domain Eukaryota; kingdom Metazoa; phylum Chordata; class Mammalia; order Rodentia; family Cricetidae; genus Arvicola; species Arvicola amphibius. Next base: position 37,673,239 of record NC_052059.1, read on the forward strand.
ATAATAAATATTTACCTTTAATATGTTATATTATATAGCGTATAATGATATATTAATATAATAATTATATATTATAATTAATATAATGGTTATAATATAATTATATTCTTATATAATATATTATACATAATAATGGTAAATATATATTAAATTATATATGTAGTGTGTGTATGTATGATATACATATGTATGATATGTATTATGTGTGCAACATGCCAGTATGCATGTGCCATGGGGGCACATGTAAAACTCAGAGAACAATTTTTAGAAGTTAATTCTCTCCTCCCCCCTTTTCATGAGTCCCAAGGACTGAACCCAGGCCATCAGTGAGCTACCTCCTTCTTACCCTGAACCAGGCTTCCTAGCTCCTCAACCCATGTAGCACTTTGCCTGCTTTCAGAACCAAGCAAGTACACCTTAGTCAAGAATTACTACCTTTCGAGACATTTTCTAAAAACAAAGGAGCTTTATATTCAATAAATGGCTCTTCCTTGTATCTTTATAGGATCTGCCTACCAAGACTTAAATGATATTGATGATACCATTCATATCATGAGATAATAAAGCCTACAAAACAAATCTTGGGCCTGAAAAAAATAGGTCAAAGGTGAGGAGCACTTAATGTTTTTGCAGAGGATGGGGTGGGGAAAGGGGTAAACTCCCTATGGCTATTTGCAACTCTCTGTATCTCCAGTACTAAGGGATCTGACACCCACTTCTGGATTCCACAAGCTCCTGTATCCATGCAAACAGCACACATACATAACTCAGGAAGGTGTGTGCTCGTACACACACACACACACACACACAAATCAAAAAAAAAAAAACAAACATGAAATAGACTCAGAACCTGTTAATATCCAAAACTTTCATAAGTTAAAAAAAAAAGAAAAAAGAACAGAAAATAAAAATGAAACAGAGGAAAAGTGTGCTCTCAACCATGTGTCTTCTAGCCTCGCTTTCTGTGGACCAAACTTTGCTAGTTTCACAAGACTGTGTGGGACTTTTTGCTATTATGCGAAACATTCTACTTAGACATGTTGACTTCACTAATTAGTCTATAAATACTTGACTTTTACCCACTGCTTTGGTGAGTGAGATAATTACTGAGGAAAGGCCAAAGCATTTATGGTCAATCAGATGAGGAGAAAGGGAATATGGTCTTTTAGGCGAGGAAAATGTAAAACATTGTGAGGCCAGGCAGAAGCTATTAGCAGGATCAATATCTCGACTGGTACCTTAATAAATCATTGCATCAAAGCCTTGACACAGGATGGAGAAAACCCCAGTCTGTCTCCCCTACAAGCCTCTAAATTGGAAAATAAAACTCCATTTAAATTACAAAGACCTTATTGGTATACATGGAATATGACAAGTTCCCAACGTGGCCTCTGAATTCCGGGTGTGTGAAGAGCACTGAATCATCAGCCAGGGAAGAAAAGCAGAAAGACAAAGAGCACAGCCCTTCTCCAGGCTGCACTTTCTAATTTGCAACTAGTAAATATGTATGAATCTGCTCCACTGCAGCTATGGATGACATACTGCTTTCCAGAGATTGCAGAGAGCAGGGAAATCAAAGCAGAGGATGGTTCCGAGTCACAGCCAGCTTCCCCTCCCAGTTAATAGTTCTCAATCTTTCTACCACCCTCCACTTAACGTTTCTTAAATTCCCATCCTTTGGGTACCATTTCCTAAAACGAAAAGCACTTCGATAGCAATAGATGCTCACCGTATGGCACGCAGCATCCTGAGGTGAGTTCTCACTGTATCACGAGAGGTGAACAACAGTAAATGTCTCTAACCTCTTAATCACTCCCATGTCTTTGATGGTCCCAGGAAAACATGCAAACAACTAAAAGAAGTTTCTAGGTGCCAGGCGGTGGTGGCGCACGCCTTTAATTCCAGCCCTCGGGAGGCAGACACAGGTGGATCTCTGTGAGTTAAAGGCCAGCCTGGTCTACAACAGCTAGCTAGCTCCAGGACAGGCTCCAAAGCTACAGAGAAACCCTGGTTTTGGGAAACCACACACACACACATACACATACACACATACACACACACTTAAAAAAATATAAATAAATAAACAAACATAAAGGGAGTTTGTAGGCTTGCCAGTCCAGTTTGTTTTCTAGCCTCAAGACAATTTGTCTTTTCTCACATGTAGCAGAAAACAAAGAACCATTTGGCAGAGAGTGCTACCATAGAAATCAGACTTTCCCTTGGGGTGTTGTATTTCCTCACTTATTGAGATGGCATGGGAGGGGACAGACAATATTTTGACTCATTTTGGCTTCTCACTTGCGGTGTTTAATTAAAATAGTTTTTCTTGAGAATTCAACTTCCTGTGGACCTCTCCAACAGCTGGAAGTGAAAGTGAAGAACTCAGGTCTTATGGTGTGTTTAGAGAGAAAACCAAGCTCCCTCGCAACTCACAATATTCATTTGTGATTAATTAAGACTTTTTCAGTTGAGCAAATAATCTCAAGAACTTAAATGTTAGACAGGATCGATGATAATTATATGTTCTTGAAAGTGTCCAGAAGGTTCTAATCTCAAAAAGCTTGACACCCTTACTGAAGGCATACACACATAAAAAGTTAACTAGCTGAAGATTTGGCTTGTGATATAAAAAGGTGACTATCAGAAGTGCCATATAAGCTTGTGTGTCAACAGGGGGACATGGCAGATTTACAAAAGACATCTCTATTACAAGGCTGTCAGGGAAGGGCTCTTAGGAGGTGGCAAAAGAACGAGCCGGTTGTAACTTGAAGAAATAAGGGAAGAAACAGACTCACACTCCAATCAGTACAAGAAGCTTGACAGAAGCCATGTGGAAGCACACAACCCCAGTAAGAGAGAAAATGAGGGTTCACAAAAGCTAGGGCAACGCCTGGACTGCCTGAGTCTCAAGCCTCAGACCTCTTCCTTAGGATGGAGGAAACTTGGAAAGTCAGATGAAAGTTACTTCCAGTGCCAAGTTCTGGAACATGCAGTGGAATCAAATGAGCATTTCACTTGGGACCAAGAGATGACTGGAGGGTGGGGGGATGTGCTTCCATGATCAAGTCTTTGACATGCAGAAAGTCTGCTTATTGTAGAAAATGGCTTTCAGAAGAGCAAGAAGCAAGCCACAGCTTTGGGGAAGGGATACCAGAAAGACGGTTGTTTGGGAAAACATTCCCTAACAAGAGCAAGAATGATTGACTACATGAGACAGGATCTCTTGCGTGAAGAGCAAACAAGTAGGGATGGGTACTTGGTACGAGACACAGTGTCCAGCCCTTCTCATCCATCACTGGCAAAGGCTGCATCCTAAGTCACTTTATAGCCAAGCTCCTGTCAAGTTCAGCAGCCGGGGCTGAAAGCAGAAGACTTGTCTTGTGGCTGGAGGTGGAAAACCAAGATTGGTGAGAAGACACCAGGCAAGAGGCCAAGACCACTGGACCTAAACCAGCTGCCACGGATCATCATTGACATTCACACTCTCTCCCACATTATAAATTTCAGGGACATTGGGGCCTGATGCTCCACTACCATGCATCACGAGATAATAAGCTGGAGGTGGTGGGAAAGTCCCTTACATGAAAAGGGCACGTGAGCCATGCTGCTCAGAGGGTTGTGTCTGTGGTCCAGTCTTAGTGCTAGGAAACCAGCCTGGGGCTGAACTGCCCAGAAGGTCACTCACAGGACCACTAAACATCTTTGCCAGGTGACCATCTCAGTATGCAGTTTGCCCTGACACTATCCTCCATGAGCACCTTTGACAATTGTGAGGGTTTCGGTGCAAAGGCCACCATCCAACGCACTGATGACAACATTTGATGGGCCAGGAGAATTCGGCGGTCGCCGGGCTCAACTATTCTTCTGGGTGTCCTTGTTCAGGCAGCAGTTAATTGGAAAACGATTAGCAGGCTGCTCACTTCCTTGAAGCACAGCAAGGCTGGACCAGCCACTCGGCCCCATGCTTGGAAGGAGCCAGGCTGTTTCTGGAATGGATCTGGCGTCAAGGGCTGCTGAGTGCTTTGCTGCCAGGCCAGCATGAGTCAGCCGCTCACTCTCTGCTCCTGCAGACTCTCCTCTGCTTAGTTCTGCCTCTGTGACAGGGAGACACTAACTTTTTACCGACATGAATGGGACCATTCATTATTTTGTTCCCCACACTCGCATTTGCAGGAGAGTCAAATTAATGATTATGGCACAATTTAGACAGGAGATCAACAAAGGGTACAGGGATTAGAGAGAGGTATATTATCATAAGAAAGTTCTTAGCTTTTATTTTAAACGAGCAGACTTCTTTTGAGTACCTAGCCAACAAGGTCTTTGAGACTGTCTTTTCTTTGTGATCAAGAGTTTTCTTTTTGTTTCCTTTTCTTTTTGCCACTCATATTCTGTCTCACACTCCCTCTAACAGAGGGGGAAGTGCAAATAACTTTAGAAAACGCTTCTTTCTGACCTTTGCCCTTCTTCTCTGGAAACCCACTTGACTTCTACAAGGTGCCACACACAGGGTAAAAATCTAAAGCAAGGGATGTCCCAGCTTACTGCACTTCCCTCTCAGCTAAATGGGGCAAACTCACTCCCATCTGGTCGACAGAATGCAGCTGGGCCAGAACAAGGGGACAGTCAGCAGCACTCAGTGAGACATGCCCTCTGGCCTGCTGGCCCCTCAAGTGTGCAAAGGACACGGGGCACAAAGGAGCCCCTCCAAACGCCAGCATTCTTACTTAAACGTTCCCCGTCCACCCCAGCCCGCCCCTCCCCCCACTATGGGCTTTTATTTTATTTTATTTTTGGTGCTCAGTCTCCCCTGGGAGAGAACTCGTACTCTAGCTCCTTACAGCACTGGGAGCCAGCATCCCCCACAGGTCCACTTCATGCAGGGCATGGATGACATATGCAGCCCACAGGAAAGTCAAACACAGAGGGGCCACAAGTTTGCCTCTCAAGCAGGACCACCAACCAATAGAAATGAGCACTTATTAACTATGCTGCTTCTGCTGTTATTGCGGTATGTGTCAATTACCCTACTCCTAGGTCTAACCATGAACAAGACTGAGGGGATCCTAGTTGCCCAGAACTTGTGGGTTTGCACACCCCCCCCCCCGCCCCAGGTGAGCTGCCTGGGGTAAAAAAAGTAGAAAAATAAGCCACACCAGCCTGGTGGAGCCACACGGGAGGGAGACTCCTGTGTGCAGGAGCCCAGCAAAATACAGACCCTTATAGATTTTAACCAAGAAATTTGATTTCTAACAGGAGTGAAAACATTCTATGAGTAGGGATCACATGGAAAACTAGAATTATTGCTAACTAACTTCTTAGAAATACTTGCATAAAATCTCCTTTGTGTTTTGTGCATACCCTAGGGCTTTTCTTAGAAGTATAATATGACAGAACCAAAACCTTCAATTGATTAAAAAGAAAAAGTCAAGCAATGCTAGTTCCATTCCCACCAGTTCCACTGTCTAAATAATCAGCAAAAATAACATTGTGCTCAGCCTTGTACATACCAGCATATATAAAAGCACACTTCGGAGTATGTGGACTTGTTGGTACCTGTTTAAACTATTTGGAAGCATTCATCATTCCATTTAAATATGCTTATACTACAAAAAATATTTCTTGAGCATTGCTCTTTATGATTGGCATAAACCAACTTGTTTTACTTATGGCTGTTGAGTTTCAATATGAATTGTCTTTACCAGACACTAGTCTTGAAGGCTTGACTGGCAGACGGTGGGTTTTGGGTAAACGTCTACACACTGAGCACAGTGATTTACCTGGTGGATTGACTCCTGCATGGATTGAGATGGTGGCATTATCAGGAGGCAGTAGAGCTGAAGGAAGTAGGTCCCTGAGGGGCGTACTCTGCAAAGCTATACCTTGACCCCTGACCTCTCTCTTCTCTCTGCTTCCCAAATGCCATGAGGTGAACATCTCTGCTTCTCCACCGCACGCTCCGTGCTCCACCATGAAGATCTCCCTCATCACAGGCCCACAGCGATGGGTCCAAGCAACCATTGACTGAAACCTCCAAAACCTTGAGTCAAAAGAAATCATTCTTCCTTTTAAAATGTTTCTTAAATCTGTATCATAGCAGGGAAAGACTCACTAATACAATGCTATACCACATCGTGCTGAACGGCTAGTATCCTCTGTATTCCTGCTGGTATACCTTCAGATTTCTCTCAACTCTTGACTATTGTTGGGGCAGCTGGCCCAATCCCTGCATTCAGGGGCGTGGCTGCCCCAGGGGAGAAAGGTACCCTTAAAAAGACCGGGTCCTGGAAGGACGACCCTGTTTTTGTCCCCCGCGTTACCCTCTGCTTCGCTGGACCCTTGGCTCTGTAAGTTCCCTTATTTCTCCTTTTATTAAAACTGATTTATTCTAAAAAGAACTATTTTTGGTTATTTCCAAACTTCTTCATCCGCCGCTACAGACTATTACAAAAAAAAGCCTGCAAAATGTTTTAGTGTGGTCGTAACTATATAGCTGGGATAAAGGCAACTAAAGTGCCTTCAAAAGCATTTTCCCAATCTGTATTCCTTCCCACAGTGTGGCAGATTAGCATTCCGTGGTGGCACCCACAGTTTCAGATTTATTTGTTTCTAGTTTATGTGTACTAGTGTTTTGCCTGAATGTATGAGTAACCACCACATGACTGCAGTGCCTGTGGAGGCCAGAAGAGGGCATCACATCCATTACAAGGGAAGCTACAGGGGGTTGGGAGTCATCTGGGAGCTGGCAATGGAACTCAGAAACTGCACAGGAGCAGCAGCAGGCTGAGCTATCTTCCGACCCCTCACTAACAGTTTAACTGTCACCAGGTGACAACCGAAAATACTGCCTTTTAAATTTTGATTTTATTTCCATCATTAATAAGGCAATTTGTCAGATACTAGCTTTTCCTTTGAACTGTATATTCCTATTCTTATTTTCTTCTGTAGAGCTGATGGATCTTATCAGTTGATACTTCTAAGTTCCCTTTTAAAGAAATCAGCCCGCCATATGTCACATGTACGACAAAGTGTTTTTCTTAATTTCCATGTGACTATAGCTTCAGTTTGGGTAGGAGCAGGATAACCTTCTAGACTTAAAGGCATTTTATTTGTGATAATATGCGTTAGTGTTCATTGCATGGTTGTTCAGTGCTTGCATGTGGCTAAGCATGCATAAGGGTGCATACCCATGGACACAAGCTGAGACCAAAGGCAGGTATCTGATATTCTGCTCTGTAATGGGCCACCTTATTTTGGTGAGACAGGGCTTCTTAGAGTAACTGAAGCAAGCTGGTGGTGATGAGCAGGCTGCAGAGAATCCTCTGTCTCTGTCTTCTACGATGCTGGGGCTACAAGCATGTGTTCACACCCAGCGTTTTATGTGGATGCAAACCCATGTCCTCATGCTTGTACAACAGGTGCTCTTACCTACTGAGATGATGTGGGATTCCCCTATGTATGCTGTGAATACCACTAGTTAATATGGAAACTGGCTTGGCCTGATAGGGTAGAACAGAGCTAGGTAGGGAAAACTAAACTGAATGCTGGGAGAAAGAAGGGCAGAGTCAGGGAGATGCCTCGGAGACAGACACACTGGAACCTTGCTGGTAGGCCACAAGCCTCATGGTAAAATATAAAATAATGGAAATGGGTTAAATTAAGATGTAAAAGCTAGACAATAAGAAATTGGAGCTAATAGGCCAAGCAGTAATTTAATAAATATAGTTTCTGTGTGGTTATTTTGGAGCTGAGCAGCTGAGAACTAACAAGGGGCCTCTTACAACACTGAGATGCTCCTTGAGCCCTTGAAAGGCATTTTAAACAATGCATAAGTTACTATAAAAACTATTAGCCTGATCCCAACCATGATATGCTCTGACTAGGTATTATGTTTGTCTTAGGCACCAAGGTCGCCAGAACTCAGTAGTGAAATCCCGCTAAGTTGTATAGTCACTGCACACTCTGTACAGCAGCCCCTTGCTCCTTGTATTTACAAGTCACTTAAGAGTCACTCAGCCATATCTTCTTTTATTTATTTTGTTGCTTCCCTACCAAGCATGTAACCAGAGGACAGATCTAGAAATTACTGTTTGATTATAAGAAAGTCCAGGAAGGGCCTGGGATTACCTTTGCATCTTCACAAGTGATGAACCAGGCTTTGTACTTGAGGGTTCAGTGTGCTAGCCCTATCACCTACTGGGCTGTGCTCTGTGTGGGACATGTGGGACACCCCTCACACTTGCCACCAGCAGGCAGAGAATGCCAGGGAGCCAGCCAGGCAGCCAGGAACTCTCTCTGTGTGAGAGCCCGTGAGAAGCATAGCAGGTCCTACGCACAGGCTGTGAGTTCCAGACTCTGACTCTAATTGGGTAAGGGCTACCGCTGAGGCCTCATAGTCGTCATCCACAGGATGCGGACAGGTACAGGTGACAGAGAAATGAAAGCAGCAACACGGCAGGTCCGCTGTAGGTGACAGGAGTTATGCAGAGGGGTCCCCAAGAAGCATGTGAGAGCTTCTACTAAATGTAGTCTGTTAGAACACTAATCACAAACACAGACACCACGACTAAGAGTATGATGGCGTCTAACAGGCTTTAAGAAAGACATGAACGTCCTACAGGCCATGGAAATGGGCCCTAAAGGGGCCGTCGAGAAATACTGGAAGATGGGTTGACAGGACCTGAATTAAGAGGCTTTAAATAAGCAAAGAGTGGTGTGCCTTTAAGGACAGAAAAACCTGGTGGTAGCACATGCCTTTAATCTTAGCGTGTGGGAGGCAGAGGCAGGCAGATCTCAAGTTCAAGGCCAGCCTGGCCTACAAGAGCTAATTGCAGGGCAGGCTCCAAAGCTACAGAGAAATAAATAAATAAATAAATAAATAAATAAATAAATAAATAAATAAATACAGACAGACAGACAGACAGAAGAACCTCAACAGAAACGCTGCCTGACCTCTAAGCTTTCCTGAGTGCCTCTGGACAGAAGGAACCTTCCTGCAAAGTGCAGACGGCCAAGAAGTTAACCTCTCAGAGGAGTTCTGTTTGTTTAAATAAGTCGATGTTTACTTATTCTTGCCTCTCCACTAGGAAAAGGAATCAGCGGATATCAGAACAGCTAATCCTGAATTTATAAAGGAATGCTGTTCCCTGAAGTTTATCAGAGGAATATCTGAAAAGCCCGCCCCACAGAAACACTGCTGCACAAGCTGGAGAACCGCACAGCTCATCAGCACACCAGCAAGGCCGTCCTGATGTTGTTACAGATTGCGGGGGTTTCTCAGTTGCAGTCCAGGAATGCTACCATCAGCTCTGCTACAAGGTGAATGCAGAGCAGCAAGGTCTCCACTCTCTAGGATCCTCCACCTTAGCATGGCCAAGAGGAGTGGAGGAATCGATGCGGCAGGCCACAGAGCACTGAACAGGGGAGTAAATTGCTTCCGTGGCAGCTGGTAAGAAAAACAGGGGTGGTCATTGTGCCAGGGTGGAAGACTTCTCTGAGAAGACTCCCAACAGAGAGCAACACAAGAGCAGGAGACTGACGCTGGCAAGGGGATAAAGGGGAGTTCAGCCAGGCTGGAGAGAGTGAAGAGAAGGCAAAGGCAGCCCTGGTGAAGAGCATCCCAGCATTAATAGTGAGCCCTTCTTGCTACACGCTATGTGAGGTGTGACCGTTCCCCAGCTCTTGGGACAAAGGAAGTGAGGCTTGGCCTTCAGAGACTCTATGGCCTGGGGCACTTTCTCTGCAGGACCCACAGCACCTGAGGATGCGAGCACTCACTGGAAAGAAAGTGAGAGGGTTCCACACAGAAAGAGTCACTAGTGGCTCCTACCCTTAGCACCAGCAAGGAAAGCTCTCTGGGAACTGGGGCTGAGAAATTTCCACCCTAGTGAACAGGGTTTTACTGTTAAGGAGTGTGGGGGGAGAGGAGGTAGCCTACTTTTGGTTTACTTACCTTGCTTGAATTTCCCAAGTTGGTACAATGGACAAAATCACTTGGGACAAAAGCAAATTAGAGAGTGAGATTTCGGCAAGCCAAGACCACGGGAGCCAAGGCAGTGGCTGGAACTTCACCTACCTTCCGAGATGGATATTTAATATGTGAGAAACAAGCTCAACAAAGGACCCCTGGATCTCTCCAAAAATAAAACCACAGGTGGACAGAAAATGACTCTCAACTTTTACAGTATGTGTTTTTGTTTCTGTCTCGTTGGTTGATCTTCTTTTTAAATGTTTGTAACTACCAAGCATATTATAGTAGCAAGTATCATATGACTGGTGGCCACTGTGATTAGGAAATTTAAGAACTGTTTTCATGAGCCAAGTTGCAACGGCACATTTTGCTCCTAAAATTACTTTCTAATACAAATGCTGAATGTAAATAAGTTGCTCCGGGGATGTCAACAGCTACATGTTTTCCCCATTTGTTGCTTATTACCATGAATTAATATGCCAGCTGGCATTTGACAACAGATTTTTAAAAAAAAAAAAAAAACTTTTTTAAAATAATAAAATCAGCCGGGCAGTGGTGGCGCACGCCTTTAATCCCAGCACTCGGGAGGCAGAGGCAGGCAGATCTCTGTGAGTTCGAGGCCAGCCTGGTCTACAAGAGCTAGTTCCAGGACAGGCTCTAAAAAAGCTGCAGAGAAACCCTGTCTCGAAAAACCAAAAAAAAAAAAAATAATAATAATAAAATCAACTTTCCTATGAAGTCCTATTGCTTTCTCTTTTTAAAGATTTTATTTTCATTTTTACTATGTGTGTGTACATGTGAGTACAGTTGTCCACAGAGGTGAGCATCGATGCCCCTGAGACTGGAGTTACAGGCCACTGTCAACTATCCCTTGTGGGCGCTGGGAACTGAACCTGGGTCCTCTGTAAGAGCAGTACAAGCCTGTAAACACTGAGCGATCTCTCCAGCTGCTTGCCACGTGCTTTCTCAAAAAGGCTGACAGTTTCACAGTTACAAGAAACACAGTTCTACTCCTTACAAATTCTAGGTGTTCTTAAGATTTCAAATATAGCATTTTTAAAAAAGAACACCCCGGTGAAGAGGTGAATGAATTCTGTAGTTACTTAAACACATGGATTTTATTCTACTTGATCTTCAAGAAAGATGAACACTGAGAATAAATAAACATACATTATTATGATTTTAGAATATACAAATTGGTATTCTCAATGCCAAATGTCATGTCTATCTTCTGTTAGGATGTAATTGAAAAAAAAAAATCCTGTAGCTGAAGCAATACAAAGATAACACTGGATATTTGGGGAACAAATTAGTATTTCTGAAGGAAAACAAGCAAGGCTAGAACTTCAGAACTGAGCCATGTGGAGTGGTATCAGTGGAGAGGAGAACACTTAGAAGCTCTTGTCTCCACTCTCAGAAGACAGGTACAGACTGCTGTGTGGTTGCTGAATGCTTCCTGAAGACCCACGCGGGAAAACCTGTAGTCCCAGGCTGGTAAAGAGCAGGGAGAAGCCACAAGAGGAGGGACCCTGTGGAAGGGTTAGTTCCCTGAGGACATGTTCTTCTTATTTTTTCCTTGTTTGTTTCCCTAGCTCCAGATGTAAGAATGTGGTACCTTATACTTCTGCCACACCATAGGGACCAACAACAGATCCAACAAGGCGAGAATAAAATCTCCAAAACTGGGGTCCAAAAGTAGCATCTTCTGTCCCCTCAACAGGTTAATTTGTCTCACGCACGTCATTATTAGGATGGAATGCTAACAAGTTCAATAATTTGCTGAAATGTGCCTATAGTTTACATGAGGTGAGTTTAAATGTTCTTGTTTATCCAGAGGGATTTGCAAAGTATAAACTCCTGTGAAATGAATGGACGGGCCATTATTATTTTTGGAGTTAAGTTATTTGGAATTCCTGTGGCCTAACCTCCACCTATTATGTTTCCAGTGACCTTGTCCAGACTATCTAAAATACGAACGAGCAGAACAACAACTTCCTCTTCCAGAAGCAGACACCGACAAGCAAAAGCGTTGCTCTGTCCAAGACATCAATTTGTCTATTCATAATGTGAACAAAGCGCCTCCATGCCAATTGCGGATTGGGTTCTCCAAGAAAATTTAAAACTCATATAGACTAAGAGGAGAAAGTACAAGTGAGAACTCCTAACACCTCAGTGTCTGGAGGCCAGGAGGGGAAACATGCAAGCAAATCTTCCCCATAGGGTATCAGAGAGTCCTCACTGGCACTTAGAATAGCCACTAGAGTGACACTTTTTATAGGATGACAGCATTAAGAGCTTCTCCTCAACACCAGCATTTATTCCTCTGTTTCTCCAATTCCAGGGACCCTTTCCTTCCAAGTGCTGTACCAATGAGGAAACTCCTTCAGCGTGTGTGTGTGTGTGTGTGTGTGTGTGTGTGTGTTCCTGTAAGTGTGGCTGTGCCAGGTGCTTGTGTGGAGGTCAGAGCGCAATCCATCTTGGTTCCCCTCACCTTTCATCTTGTTTACAACAGGTCTCTTTGTCGGTCCCCACTGCATACCCTGGGCCAGCTGGCCTGGGAGAATCTGAGGACTCTCCTGACCATCTCACCCAGATTTATGTGTGCTGTTGGGATTCTCAGCCATTTCTCAAGCATGCAAGGCAAGCGCTTTCCCAGTGAGCCATCTCCCTCGCCTATGACCATCTCACCAAGCTTTAAGTGTGCTGTGGGGATTCTCAGCCATTTCTCAAGTTTGTACGGCAGGCACTTTCCCAGTGAGCCATCTCCCTGGCCCAGCGTTCCTTTTTAAAATCTCATTTTCCCTCTAATATTGTCTTTAAAATAATGTGAAATTCAGCCCAATGAGTTCTATCATTCTCCCTTTTATCTAGCCATTTTAGCATGCTTTTAAATATTTAATGTTTTAAAATGAACAAAATTGTATCCAATAAACTCCTTGCCTAAAGCGCTTTGTTGAAAATTTTTAATTACTTGAAATGATTAATGTAACGCTCAGAGATCATTTTACCTCTGCTTAGCTGTGCCCTGGTAATTAATTAATTAATCTTACAGAAAGGAGGAGCATGAGAGTCGTGAATGATCAAAATTTTAAAACAGGAACTGAAGAGCAAAGGAGACCATTCCTGCGGAAGGAGTCAGTGCTCAACCTGCCCTTCCTCTGCCCCTCCCCACAGTCCACAAGGAGGAGAAACAGCATTTCAAAAGTAGATTTGTAAATCATGATAACAAGAGTCAGGGGTTGATTATGTAACTTCCCACATTTTCGCATGTAAAACCCAAAGTTTGATATTTATGGAATCGCACAATGCCTTTCCAAGGTTTCTTGTTTACAATAAACTTTATGGCAGAATATTTCAATTTATGAATTCCACCCAGGCTTCTCTCTAATGAGAATACAGCCTGTTTGGTTTTAAAGCATCCTGACATTTAAAGATGTTTATTTTGGGCCTCTAAAAACCACAGAAATGTTCCCCTGCTGTAAAAATTTTGATCTATTATACTTGAAAAACATAATATGAAAAAATCCCTAGGCAATGAATCTTGCTTTGTGGTAGAACAACACTCCTTTCTCACTTCTCTGACAAGTGGCAGTGTTATTTACAAAGCTGACTTAGATAGGATGGCACATAACTATAGCCACATATTTTGGTCAAAGCTGTCAAATAAATGTTTTACCTTGAAAGGCTAATTCAAAAGCCATTTTCCCTTACCGTGGTGTACATGGTACCTTCTAGAACAAACACAGGCCCAGGACACATACACTACCGATGGAGAACGATTCTGGCTTAAAATTCTAGATGTGCTAAAAAAGTTGATCAGCAACCATGCCAGGGTGTTCCCACAAGAAAGCCGGAGACCCCCCACCCTTGATCATTCCAGTCACCAAATGAGAGAAAAATCAGACTTCAACCAAACCAGTGTGCCAGTCTGTCAACCTCTGTTCAGAAACATTTTCTTAGATGGGCTAACTCCACTTGCACTTCAAAGGATCAAATCAGATTACAAGTTGATGAAGAATTGTAGAACAAATGCCAAGCTCCTGAAATGCTGTGTCCCTGACAGAGACACCAACTCCACACTTGGCCATCCTTCCATCCCAAAGGGGTCCTAAACTCCAGGGTCCTAGCTTTCTCCATCTGCTGCAAGTCAAGTTCCTGCACTGGCTGGCCAGTTTCTGATCATTATATCATTATTATTTTCATACCCGCAGCCATCAAGTTTTAAAAACTCATTTTAATGATAAGACTAAATCCATTCCATTCAAAAGTCAATTTGTGTCTCCTAGTGCTTGCTATCACAGGTCTGACTTAAGAATGACAAGGCTAGACGTGGCAAACAATCCAAGATGGTGATTTTTATAATGTCTATAACCTACAAGAATAAGCCTGTCAAATCCTCTGTGCTTATAGCATGGGTAGATAGTAAACACTTATATTTCAGAAAACCATTGAATAAATTGTGCTACGCCATAAAATGAAGCTTTAAGAGACAGTTAATAGATAAAGAAGAGTTCCGTGTCCTTAAACATGAGTGTGTTCCATCCATAATTCACCTACCACTTACATCTAAAGCACCTCGATGTCCTGTTAAAAGGTTCCCCTCCAAGTCCACCTTCTCTCTTTCTAGCTCTCACTGCTGTTCAAAAAGCCTTTCTGTAAAACTGTTAGCTCATATGGGCCCTTTCCAGATCCTTACTTACTTAATCTAATTAGGATCTCCTGGAACATATAAAACAACCATAGCATGTAGAAGAAGGAGCTAAGATAAAGTCTAAAGGAATTTTTTTGAATGAAATGATAGAAGAAAATTTCCCAAATGTAGGGGGAAAATGGACATCCAAATACACATGACTAGAAAAGAACCTCTCCATAACCTATCATAGGCAAAACATTAAAAAATAAATGCAACAAAAAGAACATAAAGAAACAATACTCAAAACCACAAGGGAAAAACACAAATTCACCTATAAGAGAAATTCATTACAATACCATAAGATCTCTCATCCTAACTGTAAGAGTCAGGAAATTATAGAATAATATATTTCAGGCTCTGTCAACAGAGATTATTATACCCAGAAGAGTAATCTCTTAAAATTATTAAGAATAAAATTATTAAGAAACAAGCACAAGTAAGGGCTATTTATAAAAACCAAGGCAACACTGAAAAGGTATTTAAAGAGATATTATACATAGAGAAGGAAAGATGATTCCACATACCAGACAATAAGAAAGTCTACATTGTTTAAAGGAATAGGTGGGTAGAGGAGCCTTGTGAGGAAGTCCATAATTCCCAATCTAGTAAATCCCTAATACTAAAAGGAAAAGAAGAAAAATAGCTGCCAATAAACCAAATAATAGGCCAACCAGTTTATAATTATATAGATCCCTGTGTTTTTATTTGGGACTGAATGGCTGTGGGACCAGGCAGGACAGGAACTACTGTAAAGAAATGGTACCATCATGGACAACTAAATCCATTTAAAACATCAGAGAGTTTGGGAAGGAATTCTAGACACAAAAGAACAGAGTCAAGCATGGCTTCTTGTTAGCAGCATTTTCTCGAGTACCTTTGTTTAGAGTATTGATTGCAAGTTGTTAAGGATAATGGTTTTTGGGGAAAAAAAAGTTAAACAAAGAAGATTAGAATCAGAGTTCTTGTTTGAAAAAAAGGGGGGAGAAATTCCTGTGGGACAATGATCTTGCATTTTCTTAATAAAATGTTGATTGGCCAGTAGCCAGGCAGGAAATATAGGTGGAGTAACCAGCCAGGAAGTAGAGCTAGGTGATGACAACAGGAGAATTCTGGGAAGAGGAAAGGCTCAGTTTGCAGTCGCTACCCAGACACAGAGGAAGCAAGATGAGACTGCCTCACTGATAAAAGGTACCAAGCCATGTGGCTAACACAGACATCACAGAATCATGGGTTAATGTAGAATGTAAGAGTTAATAAGGAGCCTGAGCTAATGGGCCAATCAGTTTATAATTAACGTAAGCCTCTGTGTCTTTCTTTGGGACTGAATGGCTGCAGGACCAGGCAAGACAGAAACTACTGCCAACACCCAAACAACTAGAAAACAACCAAAATAGACAGACAAACAAACAAAACCCATAGGAAACAGCAAACCCATCTGAATAGTAGTCTTAAATGCAAATGCTCTGTTCCACAAGGGAGTCTTACAAAGTGACTGGCTGAGATGAAAACCAAGGCCCAGGGAGCCCTTGTCCTTGAGAACTGCCCTGGGTACACTGGCAAGGAGCTTCAAACACTCAGAGTCAAACACTAATAACCAACTCCCAAGCAAATGGGAGACATAAAGAAGCTGCTGTCCACTCACGTCTAAAGAGTACACGTCAGGCCAAAACTACTTAAGAGAAAAGGCCTCTGCATGTCAATACATTAGTCACAAAGACACAACAGCTGTAAATACACACTAAGGAGTAGGCTCTCAATTTCATAAAACTAGCAATAAAAAGCATAAAAATTCAGGTAGATCCTGGCATAACAGGAACATTGGGTAACCTGTTTTTCTTTTTAAATGTTTTTAATTTTAATAAAATTACATTACTTCCTCCCTCTCTCTTTCTTCCCTCCAGCTCTGCTCAGCTACCTGTCCTCAAACTCCTCCCGTGACATTCCACTCTCAAGGTAACAGCCTCTTTTTCTTGATTTATTGTTACATATATGTACGTCTGTCTATGCAAAAATAGATATAAACACAACCTGCTGGGTCTGTTTTTGTTGGTGGTGTGTATATGGTTTCAAGACTGATTACTCTGTATTAGACACTAATATGGGAGCTCAACCCTGGGAAGGTTTAATTCTCCCAGCAATCAGTAGTTTCCTCTAGTTCTGTGGGGATGGAACCCCAAGAAATTTCTCCCCTTCCCTGTTAACATGTCCATTGATAATGTTCTGGTTCTATTTGTGCAGCCATTTTTAGGAGAGATTGTTGCACAGCAGACTTCCTGGTATTTTAACTCTACTGTCCTTCTCCCACCCCCTTCCATGATGCCCCCCGAGCCACAGGAACTATGGCGCAAGAAAATCATTAGTAAATACTAGAATGACAAAATCAATTCCTTTCCTATTAGCAAGAAGAACACCAAAATATTGCACAAACACTGGTATACCAATACACCTTTTTTTTTCTTTTTGAGACATGGCCTTAGTATGTAGTCCTAGCTATCCTGGAATTATGTAGACCAGGCTGACCTCAAACTCACAAGTGATCCATCTGCCTCTGCCTCCCAGGTGCTAGGATTAAAGGCTTATGTCACCACCCCAGCCACAATATACATGATCATTACAAAAAGTGAGAGAGAAAACTTTTTAAATTCCCAAAACCAAATGAAAATGATAGCAACCTCTCAGAGATACGGCAGTTCTAAGAGGAAAGTTCATAGCTATGAGTGATTTCAGAGAGAGAGAGAGAGAGAGAGAGAGAGAGAGAGAGAGAGAGAGAGAGAGAGATATTAAGTAAATAATACAATGATGCAATCTATGGATCAAGAAAAACAAGAAGCCAAGCCCAAATGCAGCAGGTGGCAATCAGTAAAAGACTCGGGCAGAAATTAATGAGATAGAAAGAAATTAAAAGCACAATACAGAGATTCTGCCAAAAAAGATTTAGTCATTTGAGAAGATAAACAAAGTTCACAAATCTCTAGTTAAACTAACCAAGAGAAAAGACCCATAGTAGTAAATTTAGACATGACACGGCAGTTGCTACAACAGATTTCTAATGACGTCCAAAGATTCATTAGAGAATTTTTTGAAATCTCCCCAAAGCTGGAAAATCTAGAAGAGTTGGATGAGTTCCTAAACAAATACGACCTATAAAATCAGATCAAGAAATTATAAACAACTTAAACAGACCACTAAGTGAGCAATGGAGACACAGCAGATTTGAGAGCTTCCCCACACAGAAAAGTCCACGACAAGCTTGGTTGGTGGATTACACTAAACTTTGAAGGAAGAGCTAATGTCAACACTTCTTTAGCTCTTCTGCAAAATGCAACAGCAAAGAACACTACCGATTGATTCTTCAAAGTTAATACTAAACTATGGCCAAACCTGATATGCGTATAACAGAAAAAGAAAACCAGACAAATATCTCTGATGACCACAGATGTAAAAATTCTCAATGAAATACTTGCAAACTGATGTTAAGAATACATTAAGAAGATTCGACAGCATGAACAAGTTGGTTTCATCTCAGGAATGTGAGGTTGGTTCTTCGTGTTTGAGCCAATAAATATAATAAATGGTATAAATAGACTTCAGGACAGAATCCCAGAGGCCTCTCAATAGAAACAGAAAAGACATTTAACAAAGGTCCAGGTAAAGTTCTGGGGAAAAAAATCACCTAGATATAGAAGAAACATCTGAACACAGTAAGAGCCATATTGTTAAAACAGAACACAGCAATCAGCTGGGCGCTGGTAATGCACACCTTTAATCTCAGCACTCAGGGAGGCAGAGGCAGGGAGATCTCTGTGAGTTCAAGTCCAGCCTGGTCTACAGAGTGAAATCCAGGGCTACACAGAGAAACCCTGTCTAAAAAAAAAAAAAAAACAACAACAACAACAAAAAAAAAAAACCATGAAACAACAACAACAAATACAGCGATCATTACAGCAAATGGAGAGAAACTGAACATTTCTTTTGGAATCTGGAATGAGAAACTTCCTACTTTAATTCAATATTGAGATTGAAGTCTTACCTGGAACAGCAAAAGAAAGAAATCAAATGGATACAAATAGAAAAGGAAGAAGTCAAACAGCAGAAGGTATGACCCTATACTTAAAGGACTCTACATGCCCCACCAGGAAACTCTAAACCTAAGGCTTTCAGTGAGGGAAAAGATGCAGGACTCACATTTAAAATCAGTGTTTTCTATATACCAAAAACGAGCTAGCTGAGAAAGAAGGAACAACATCCCATTTGCTGCACTTTCAAAAAGTAGAACTAAATGTCAAGAACAAGCCCAACAAATGGGAGGTCTCTTCAGTGTAAACCTGAAGACGCTGAAGAAAGCAACTGAAGAAGACGGAAAGGCCTGGCACATTCATGGGCTGGCAGAGTCAATGTTGTGGAAATGTATACATTAACAAAATTGCCCTATAGGTTCAATGCACAAATATTCCAACAATATGTTCTACAGCAGTAGGAAAATCAATCCTAAAAATCCATAGGGAAACACAAACACAGGTTGCATTCTGATCTTCACACGTGCACTGTGGCACTTGTACACCACACACAAATACAAATAGTAAGTAAATATTAGCTAATAAATTGAGTAGTGAAGACAATTCGATGCAAATTGGAGGTCTGTCTGTCTGCTTACCCACGCATCAGCAGCTCTTATCTGTTCTCCTGTTTATGTTGCTATGGGTGCTTCTAGTTTGTTTGTTTGCTTTTTTGACATTTTCTTTTTTACCCCTCTTTCTTGGAAAGATACAACATTCTTTTAGTGATTTATTGATATAAATTTTATACTATGCTTAATTTTTCCATCAGTAATTTTTAAAAATTTGTTCCCCTTTTATTAAATAAAAATAGATTATTTTACAGTTTCCCTTCCCAGGAACCAGTTCTGTCCTGCCATGTGGATCCTGCAGGTTGAACTTGAGTTGTCGGGTTTGGCAGAATGCACTTCACCTGCTGAGCTGTCTTGCTGGCCCTAGTGGTTTTCACCTTGAAACTCTTGATTTTACCGAAGTTGTACACAGAAGGTACTCCTGGCAGGATGCTAAGGAAAGAAGGTGACCCCTGAAATCACTACGTGCAGAAACAGACGGAGGCAATGTCTCATCAGGCAAGCTGCTTCTACTTAAGAGTATGAGCAGAAAACTCCTTCAGCCTAATAGGAACACTCTTTGTGCACTGGCACAGCTGCCTGGCTCAGCTCCAGACCACAGCTCTCCACCCAAAGCCACCTGGGCGTGCCACGAGGCTCCAAGTGCTCCAAGGGTTTCCTGTCTTTTCACACACGTTCATTTGTTAACTACTTGAGAAAACTCAGTTTTAAAAACCGAGTTCGTAAGTGGCCCTGCACCACACCCAGGAAAAAGCTAACCATTACCTTCCCTGGTAGCCTACGCCTCCTTCCACAAACATCTCTAAAGTCACAGATTGTCTGTGATTTTTAAACCACTTCAAACTAGTGCCTATGAGCCTCTCATGAGCGGGATCTTTACCATTGCCTCTGGGTTCTTTTCTCTCTCTCTCTCTCTCTCTCTCTCTCTCTCTCTCTCTCTCTCTCTCTCTCTCTCTCTCTCTCGAATTCAAGGCAGGGGCAAGGGTATCTGATGTAGCTCAGGTTGGTACTGAACTTGCCACATAGTTGAGGACAGTCTTGAAGTTCTGATCTTTGTGGCTCCCTCTACTAGGTGTCTGTTTCTTTAACACCCAGCGTTGTCCAAGACACTAAAAATAACTGAGGATGTCTTCAAGACTTTCTATTTGAGGAGCAAATGGAATATTGATGACTTTAACCAAGAAAGGAAATGAAAAATAGGAAAAGAGTATAGTATAAAATATAATTTGTCTCACTTGAAAACATTCAAATTTAAAACTCACAGTTAGAAAAGAAAACATAAAATTGGAAACCCCAGACAAGAAGAACTAGACAAAGGGCTTACTTAGAACTGAAGATAGACATTTGGGATCCATCCATCCATGAGTAGGGTTGAAAACCAGGGATATGTAGGGGACACAATGAAAGTCAGGAAAAGGAGAGGAAAAGAACCCTAGAGTTTATCTGACACCTAAGTCTAAAATGTGAGAATGCCTGAAGAGACCAGAGAGAGAACGACAGAGAAGAGCCTAGAGGCCTTAGATGCCAAAGGCATGGGAAGTTTAGAAGAACAGGGATCGACCTGGTTGAGATATCATGATGATCACAAGGAACAAAAACTAAACAGACATGGGAGACCATTAGAACTACCAGGGTGGGGCACTGAGGGGAAAGTGGGACCTCACTGACAGCAGTATCTGTAGAGATAAGACAGGGGAAACAGCTTGCCATTGGGGCAAATGAAGCTATTTCCATCAGACTCAATAGAGAGACTTGCAGTGGGCAGGAAGCCTTTTGTGGCTACGCAGACAGGCGGTAGAGGGGAAGACAGATGAGCGGTGGGGTGAAGATGCATTCACAAATAAGCAAAGGCAGAGTCTGTGCTTCCTACAACTAGGAGAGCAGCTTCCCATCCCTAGTGATGGTGATGCTCATCAGCCCCTCCACCCTCCTGTTCCCATGGAAGGAAGACAAAGTAAACTCACTAAAGGGTGATGGAGGAGAGTTATCTGTCTATGTTTCTCTCATTGGTTAATTAATAAAGAAAACTGCCTTGGCCCTTTAAGAGACAGAAAATTAGGTAGGTGGAGTAGACAGAACAGAATTGTGGGAACAAGGAAGTAGAGTGGGGGAGACGCTTCAGGCAGTCGCCATAGTGAGTCTCCATGCTTCTCCTCTCCGAGATGGATGCAGGTTAAGATCTCTCCTGGTAAGCCACACCTCGTGGTGCTACCCAGATTACTAAATATGGGTTAAAGAAAGATGTGAGAATTAGCCAATAAGAGGCTGAAACTATGGGCCAGGCAGTGTTTTAAAAGAATGCAGTTTCCGTGTAATTATTTTGGGTAAAGCTAGCCGGGTGGCGGGACACAGCCCGCCGCTTCACACTACAAAAGGGCAATCTCTGCTTTCATTTTCCCTTGAGAATTAATGATTTATCCAGTTAGCTAACTGGGAGAAGGAACAGAGTGTCCATTTCTTCCCTACACTCCTCAGGTGCACAGGCTAGACCCACTGTTCCCTTATGCCATGCACAGGCTGTCCAGACACAGGTCTGGTAGACCCACTGTTCCTCTATGCCATGCACAGGCTGTCTAGACACAGGTCCGGGCTAAGCTGTTCCATGGGAGGCTGAGGGGTCATCGGCTTCAGAGGGGATTTGGTACACATGTGCTACATTCTCCAGTTCCGTCCCATTAGTAAGAAATCTCAACATGTACACAAAATTCGTCTGACTCTTGTATTTACCTTACTAGATCTGAACTCATGGGAGAAGCAGTGCTGAATGATTATTGCTTAAAATCAGTTTTGAAGGAGATTGATATATTTAAAAAGAGATAAGAAGCCCAGGACCTCCAGATCTTGTTTGAGAGATGAAGGGACCTCAGTGGCTAGTCTCGCCATCTGTGCTTTCTTGGTGCACACGCGCATACTGAAAAGGGGAAGGGACAGAGCTAGCACTCATCTCAGAGGCAAAGGAGCAGAGGATCCAGAAAGCACTCCATATACTGAGAGACCACAGGCTAAATAAGAGCATTCTCTGATGACAAATGAAGATTGCCATACGGAAACGAAAGCACATGTTCTTACATACACACAGTACACACAGATCAACAAAAGGCAGCAGAGAAACCAAGCTCAAAAATAGTTCTTCCCAGGTCCACTAGACCTCTGCCACTTAGAGAAGTCACAACTCCCACTGGGATGTGTGGCTTTGTTCCTTGGCCCTTAATATTCCCAAAGAACAAAACAATTGCCATGAAATGCTTAAAAGCACACGCTAAAACAACTGGACTGGTTCAAAGAACCAAGCATAGATTTTTAACAAAGCTGACAGTGGCCTACTGTCATCTCTTCTCTTGGAAGCCCTAATGCCTTTCCAAATCCAACAACCCACACGCCCAGGGGTTTGGGTGCAGAGTCTCTGGCACAGAGCAAGCAGCAGAGGGGAGTCATGATACCCATGGCTCAAGGACTAACGGCTTCACTGGCGTCATCATTGAGTGCCCTGGGGACCAAAGGGAAGCAAACGGATGTGAGGGGCTGTGGTGGAAAAAGCAAGCAGAGTTCTCATCCATTCCTGCCCTGAATTCTTCCACAGGAAATCTAGACCCACCTGCCTTTTGAGACACAGGCCTCCCTGAGCTCTAAAGGGGTTAAGGGAGATGTGCGCTATGCAGGGCATCCGTTGCTATGTGCTCCGTTGTGGCAACCATGATTCACCATGATTCACAAGGGCATAGCTGATCCACTACTGCCTTCAGCACTAATCCCACTGGAACCTCTCTCTGCCGCTGGAGGGATAATTACCAAAAGACCCCCGAGGCCAGTTCTTCCAGCTTTCACATGAAAAACACCTCTTGCATAAGACATGAAATTTAAAAATCATTCCTTCATGGATACCATTGAGTCACTGTGTTACCTCTGGGACAGATATAAATTATGCATTCTTTGATTCTCTTTAAATTTTTAGAGGCACACTGGGACAAGAGAAGGTTCTCACTGGCACTAAAAATATGAAGTATTCCAGAAAGAAATAATAACTCGTGTGATAATAACTGTTTCTCTTGTTCCAGGAGCTCCTGCTTGGTCAAGACCATAACATAAAACACCGCAAACAGCAGACTTGCATGCTGATGACTGCTGGTGACAAGGACTCCTTGAAGGTCACTGCTCAGTGTCCTCCTGCTGTCCATTTTTCTCACAAGAGTGGCTTCCTTCAGAGGGCTGATAGTCCCCTAAGAACGAGCACCCTTCTTGGTATCGGTAACCAGAAAGTCTCAACGATGTCTACGCTACACTCCTTACCCTTTCCTTCGCTCTATCCCACACCTCCAATCCAAGAGAATTTTGCGAACAAGGAAGTGGCGTTTTATAAATCCTCTGGTGAGAGTTTGATGTTTTACCCCTTGATTCCAAACCCCACTGTAGCGAATGTATTTCGTTTTCAGAGCAGGATGTCACTGTCCGAATTAGCATGAAGAAAACGTAACGGCTCTGCCTGCAAGACTGAAAAAACCGAGTGCATGCTCTGCTGCCGCGATGACCCAGTCCACACCAACATCTGTTCCGTGGAGATGAACTCCTCCAGATGTGAACTGTCAGCCCAGCCCCGCAGGGCTGCTACCCGGGCTTGCGCAGGGGGATATGGATGCTTCCCTCTGTGTCCATATTCAATAAGAATTTGGCTGTCCTCCCAGATATTATTCCAGTATGGAAGGAACCCTTTAATATTCACACCCGTGGCATAGGCGTATTGTTTGTCTCAGATGCCGGGAAGCTTTGGAACAAATCACAGTAACGATGATAGAAGGAGAGCATCCAATGACTCTGGTCCTGACAAGGACGGTAACGCCTCTGCCTGACCTGCACAGCTGGTGCTTCAAGGCTGAGGAGTTCCCAGACTTGGGGTTAATGTGAGATGAACTTCAGAATCCAGCTCCGAAGGCTTCCTGAGGCAGAACTCATTGTGCAATGTTAATTTTTCAAGTTAAAAGTTATGGCCATTTGAAAATGACTATCCTTCCAAACAGGAAGGAAAACCAGTGTTCAGATACTAAAAATGTGTGCCTCAGTCACGGGAACACATGCCAGTTCCGAACAAAATGCCTCGAAGCCCTTGACCTAATGAGGTTACTGACAAGGATATGAATGGCCAGAGCAGAAAATGAAACTTGCTGAGAATTTTCTTCATGAACAACCATATTTCTCTTGTCATTTAACCAATTTTCATCCTCAAAATTACAACGTGGACTGCAAATCTTCAAGGCTAATGCTCCACGTGACAGACTAAGTGCTATTTAGGAAGTAATAATATATGTGCCAAACTGCTGGGGGGGAGGGGGCAAGAGACCACGTGACAGACACTTCAGGTAGGCGGAGGTCATGGGAGGTTATAAAAATGACAGTCAGGAAAGCGAACTGCCAAACAGCGTTCCACATCCAGTTAGTGGAAGTGCATCATTGTCGGCGGGCTCCGCAGATGGAAGAGTCCTTCCGGCCTGAGGCTTCCCAGCACACGCTCGGTTAACTGACCTCCAGTGTGTACTGACTTCATTCCACGAAAATCAATGCTGTTGGTTGAAATCCAGGCTTAGAGGGTGGTCGTGGGAGGACTGCATGTGTGCATTACACGTACACAATCCGCCAGACACTGAAATTATGAGAGATGGGGGAACGTTCAGGATTCTGAAACTGCCAACGTGATTAAAGCATGGGCTTTCATTTTCCGTGTTGATCCCCGTCTGGGCATCGTGTTCCTTAAACACCTGTCCAGCCTGAGGGATCAGCAGAGTGAACCCCCTGGTGTCTCACCAATATACGCATTATAGCGTGTCCTAGGGGACACTCACGCAGATTGGATTCAGGGACACTAAGTGAGGAGGATTGGGACATTTAGCCTGGTGTCTGCAGGGACACATCAAAGGACACTGCCTGCACCTCTGACCATCCCAGAAACTACGTGTCGGCGGAGGGAACGGTTACAGGGAAGTAAATGGACCTCTGAGAGAGCTGTCTGGTTTCCTTCCCTTGTGGAAATTTCTCCACAGTGGGGCACAATCAAGCCCAGACATTATAAGAGGATGACAGGCAGACGGACTCAGCCAGCTTGTTGAGAGGTAGGAGGCTGGGCGAGGAGAACAGCCAGGGACAGGACAGCGAGTCCTGGAGAGTTGACAGCAGGAAGAGACCCAGTGTATTACAGGAACAATTGTTCAAAACTGCTTATTGGACTAACGTTAAAGCAGCCATCATTTGAAAGCATACTGGACTCTAAGAGGAAACATCACTTTTTCTTTTAACATTTAATGTCACTGCCACAGAAGCACCATGAAGATGCTCTGGAGGAGGGGATTAAGGCTTGTACAGGATCTCTGAGGACTGACCAGGGAGACTGGTCCTATCTTATGCCTTTTATGTCTGACCTGCTTTCTCCAGTAGAGCTGAGAGAGAAGTTGGCCAAAAGAGCACGATTTTCAGAAAAGCAGACATGGAAATGTGAGGACGCTACCCGATCACCATCTGTGGCCCTCCTGCTAGGCTGTGGGGACAGGAGAGCTATGTACCCACGGGAGCATTATAAGGTAACCTAAAGACTTCCTTAGCATATTCCCCGCACCTCCTCCCTCCACTTAAAATCTATTTTATTAACGGGCCCTAAAATGTGGCCCTGCCTCCTGTGAACTCTGTGTGAGAGGAGCGCGCTTCTGGAGAACATCACACTACAAGACACGCTTATGTGGTGGTGATTAAGAATACACTGCGTGTCTCAGTGGCTCGGAGCAGCAGGGTGAGGACGGCCACCAGATGAATGTCACGCAGATGCCTCGCTAATTGAGAAAATGCCCAGATGCGGTCCTCCTCACGTGACAGAATCTCTGCTCTGGTCAGATGAAACTTTGCTACAGTTTCCCTTTGTAAAGTCATCCCACAAGGGCAGCCAAGACCCTGACAGGGGAGGGAGGTGTCCCCACTGGCTGAGGGGGCAAGTGCCTTGGCAGAAGGGCCCTGAAAACGGCTGCCAGTGAGGTATTCTATTTTTAAGTAATAGCTTTAAATCAGTAGAAATAAACAACAACAAAACCCTAAGGAATAATTAGAGTTCACATTCTTTTCAAATGAACTGAGTTGGTCTAAGGGACACATTGTGACAAAAAAAAAATAATGTAATGAAAATGTTTTCCCCAACAAAACACAGTACTTAGGAAGGATAAGAATGGAGAAAATGGGATTTATAAAGAGCAAGAGTAATTGTCTGAGAAGCCCAACTCCAGCCTCATGTCTGTCCTGCTGAGATGGGTACAGAATTTGCTGGGACTTCAGTCACAGGGTAGTGAACACCGCTGAAGGCAGAAGGCGAGAATGGTGGCTGGAATGAGAACGACTTGGGGTCAGATGACCATTCCCAGATAACCTAAGACCATTGGAAAACACAGATATTTACATGATGATTCAGTACAGTGGTGAACTTAAAGTAAGGAAGTAGCAAGGACAATAATTTTATGGTTGGGGGTCACCACAACACGAGGAGCTGTGTTAAAGGTTGCAGCATTGGTGAGGTTGAGAAGCACCACCATAGGCTCACTTGTGAATACTTGGTAGAACTGTTTAGGAAGGGTTAGGACATGTGACTTTGTTGGAGAATTTCTGTCACTGGGGACAGACTTTGAAGTTTCAAATGACCGGTGCCCTTCTCAGTGTGCCTCTGCCTCCCACTTACAGATGAAGATTCTGGCTCTTCTCTCTTCCTGCTGCCATACCTTGCTATGCCACCCCGGTCCATAACTCTCTGAAACCATAGCCCTATCAAACACGTCCCTTTGCAAGCTCCCTTAGTCACAGTGTTTGTGGCAGTAATGAAAAAGGAAGACAGGCAGGGAGCATGTAACCCCACCCTCTGCTCTTGAGATCCAATTTGCTTGTCACTTGGCTTTCTGCTTTCTCTAGGGCACCTCCCAAACCTCACAACAATCAGAGCTTCTCTAGAGTATTGTCTTGTAGAATTCTGTACTTTTGTTTGACACATGCCACACTCGAAATTGCCTTTCCAGTGCCCCGTGAGCTCCCAAGAACTATATGGAATATAGCAACAGGGAAAATAGGAACTGTACGGGGCAACTGAAGCCACAATATGTGGTTTCAGCTGGTTGTCTCCCTGGCAGGATCTGGAACTGCCTCTGCCCATGCCTCTGTGGGAATTTCCAGACTGGGTAAACTGAGGTGGGAAACCTCATCATAAACACGAGCAGTACCAACCCAGGGTGTGGGCTGCAGACAAAGGGGGTTATACCGTGTGAGCGGAGCACTGGCAGCCATCAAAGTTGGCTTCCTGACTAGGGGTGGCATGGGACTTGCTGCCTCAATCTCTGGCTGATATAATTTTCCCACACAGCCGTATTGTACCCTCAAACTGTATGCTTGAATAAATCCTTCCTTCGGTCATTTTGTTGGGTATCTAGTCACAGCCTTGGGAAAGGTCACCCATACATGTGTCAAATTGGGATGTGCTCTCGTGTCAAAGTCACCTAGGATTTGGCGGAATTCATATGCATTGCTCTACAAGGGATGCAGTCTGCTGGCACACTGAATGAGCACTGGAACCAACATGAGCCTTCTGCTTCCACTGTCATAGAAAATTAAAAAAACTAAAAATAAAAAAATATTTTTAGGTTGATTTAAGTCACCTGTTTGCAGAAACTTTAACAGCAACATTAAATGAATACGCTTGGCTACTAGAAAATTTAAGTATCACACGTGAAGCACATAGTGTTTCTACTGTACTGAGTTAGATTATAGTCTTCTTGACAGCAAGGATGTAGCTACACTGTTCACCTCCTGTGCCCTGTGCCCTCACCCCCCACCCTGCCCCTGGCCTGGCTTGTGGTCAGTCCAAAACCATCTGGATGAATAAGGCAATTGAAATCAAGACGGCTCTCTTTGGAATTTTTAGTCCACTTATTATTCCAGTAAAGAGTCCTTAAGCACTTACTCTGGCGAGGTATGTTGAGAACTGCGAACAATATAAATGTAACAAGAGGTGTTTGCCAGAGGCTGGGGAGGAAGGGGGCGCAGAGGACAGCTGCTAAGCAAGGATACAGTTTCCTTTTGGGAATCTGAGACTATTTGGGAAGAAGACACAGTGGTGATTGCACAACACTGTCAAACACTGGATGTCGCGGAAGCACGCGCTTTCGATCGGTCGTCACCTCGATGGGACATGACTTTCAGCCTGAAAAAGAACAGTAATACAACAAAGAAGGGGATGACGCGGTCCCTTGTCCCAAGCCTCGAAGAGCTCAGTACAGAAAGAGATGGGTTCAAGTATGAAGATGTCATGACCTATGAGGAACCTTACGCCACAGAACGGAGTCTGGACCACAGCTGCTCAGAAGCAGGCCAAGAGCCAGACAGGGAAAGGGCATGGGTAACAAAACAAGTGTCCGGAAAAACCTCAAAGGAGGAAATGGCAGCAAAATTGCTTCGTAGAATGTTGCCAATCTGTCCAAAGTAAGTAGGGTTTGGGGTTTTTGTTTTCTTTTGTTTTGTTTGTTTGTTTTTGTTTTTATTTATTTTTTATTTTTTGTTTTAACCATACAACTCATGCAAAGAATATTCTAGACCCAAACTCATTTATATTACCACTGGTTGACTTCATTCTCTGTTAGTTGACAGCTGCCTGTCCCTTGTCCATACCCTAATTAAACAGTTCTTACAAAGCCAAGCCTGAATCCGTGAAGTCACCCCACTGCAGTTCTTCAAGAACAATCACAGAACTCATGGGAAAAAGATGCTTAAGGCCTTAAAATCTCAACCAAATTTACCTCAACTAAGAGAAGACTACATATCCAACAGGCAACCATGGCAACACATTCCAGATGACATCGCACTAGGGCTTGATCTCAGAGCCTTGCATACACGAAGTGTGTGCTCTGCCCCTGAGCAGCTGCAACATGAGCAATGCAATTCTTCAGCATCATGAATGGCATACCACACAGTCACATGATCACAGTGGCCAAATGTCACCTTCTTAGAAAGATGCCCTGTTGTAAGTGCCACGCAAGAGGTATAACCCCGTTCATTACCTTGTTCCCCCGCTTTCTGGTTTCTGCCCACACGTGCCTTCTTCCTGATCTGTGTATTTTTTCTGGTTACCTCTCTCACTCTGCAGGAGTGCATCTAGCATGTACTGGCCATGGCTTTATCTAAAATAGCGACAGGTATCATGCTTCAGTAGGCACCTTTGTTAAGTTAGGGATGCGCAAGAAATTCGAGTATCATATCTGGCTTCACTTAGGCTCTCATTTCCTCCTCCTTCTTCCGTTGGGTCCAAAGTTTTCCAGATTCCACGGGGTTAAGAAAACACACTAGACAGAGACTATGATAGGAAATAGGAATTCAAGTTCCACTGTTTTATTCCTAGTCTAGCTGAAGTTATAAAGGAGGAATGGCGGTTTAACAGACTATAAGAATTTCTATCTCTAAGAGAAACGATGGGCATTAAGAGCAAATCATCTGTACCCAGAGATGCCCGATGGAGACAATTTTGTACTTTGCTGGAGACACTGCAATGATTCATGCATCAGAGAGCCATTCTATTTTCTGACTTTTAATACCCATCTTCCAACGTTTCCAGACCTTAACTCCTATGGCCATGCTAATGCGATACACTGACACTAGCAAACACACACAGTATTCTCAGATGCAAACCAAGATGCAGTCTCCAGCACCCAGTAGATGCATTTCCACTGCTTTCACAACAGAACCAATGTCTTCCTGCTGGTCTTCACCACAGGGGCCTACATTTCTGTCTCCTGAAGAGAACAGAAGGAATTGGTGGTGGACGAAAAGGGGGCTGGGCAAACACTGTGGTACATTGAGCTCCACAGAGAGAGTGCTGGGGCGAGCATGAGCTGAAAGGGCGCTAGGTGACTCTGTGCCTCACAGCAAGAAAAGCAACTAAACGTGGTCAAAGGAGACCAGATCCTGAGCAGCTGGGAGGCAAAAATGGCATCACGTGAGCTTTTCATGCAAACGTGCCAGGAGGATCACAAGAAAGAAGACCACATCTGCAGAAGGAAGGGGGGCATCTGAAGACATGGGAATGGCTGACGAGGCTTGTTGTGAAAGAGAAACAAAAAGCTACATCCCCACAAAGGGGAGACCACAAAAAGTGCAAGAACCCCAACAAACCCAAGAGGCCTCCTCATGTCACATCCTGACTCTTGACCCCAAATCACAGAACCCCCTGGCTGACCCACTGTGGCCGCTGCGCGGAAGCTGGGAGAGACACAGGCCAGCGCCGCTGCTGCTAGTGGCCCTGTGAGAAGGCTGCCGAGCTGAAGGAAACAGGTAAGGGTATCGCTGCCTAGAGAGCCAAAGGGAACCTGATGCAGAGGGAAAGGGCCTGGTCAGGGCTGAAAAGAGCAGGAAGAATAAGGAAGAGGAGGATGAAGAGGATGAGGAGGAGGATGAATAAGTTGGTTCTAGAGCAGTTCTTCCTTCCTATCTAGGAAACCCCCCAGTCCCAGCTCAACCCTCATAGGAGAAAAAAATGAAATGTAAGACTCTGTAAGATTTGTCTTTAAATTGTAGAATGTGTGTGTGTGTGTGTGTGTGTGTGTGTGTATAGCTACCCCTATCCTGGTGGTGTTTTCAGAGCCACTACCATATCCTGGTACAGTCTGAGGGTTGTAAATAGGCATGGAAATTGAAAGTAGGTTGTTGGTGGTGCACAACATACAATTTAGCTGTATGTGGGGACGGTAGTGTGTTTTTTCCATATTCAGTTGTTTCTGATGAAGCATATGTGAAAATAATTGTTGTGTTAATGGAATACCACTCTGGAATTGTACGGGGAATATGCAGCTGTTATGCTGGCATTCTGAATGCTTTTAAGTAGACATCTGTTTACAAAAATTATGAAAAGAGGCCGGGCGGTGGTGGCGCACGCCTTTAATCCCAGCACTCGGGAGGCAGAGGCAGGCGGATCTCTGAGTTCGAGGCCAGCCTGGTCTACAAGAGCTAGCTCCAGGACAGGCTCTAGAAACTACAGGGAAACCCTGTCTCGAAAAACCAAAAAAAAAAAAAAAAAAAAAAAAAGAAAGAAAAATTATGAAAAGAAAGAAAATAGGAACTGGAGCAAGGATATTCCCAGAAACAGAGAGATCAGACTTAAGCTTTGAGGGTTCATGATAAAGACAACCCAGAGCAAGGTTAAAGGAGGGGAAATTCAAAGGCGTTGAGGGCTTTAAATGAGATGAAAATAATACAGAGCAAAACCCACCAACAATGCTATGTTTCTTAATTGGAAAGGAAGAATTTAAATTCATAAAACTCCAAGAAGCCTTTATCCCAATGCAGGTTGCAGTTTCAGACAGTGAACTTCTGACCTCTCCCAAAGAAGTTTTAAAGCAGAAGTCCAAGGTACTTCTCAAGATGACCAGCAACATGACAAGCAAGGGCACCAGGGGGGCAGAGAAGCCTATGTGTGCAGGGGTACCCCAACCGTGACTATCCGTCTTATAAAGGAAAAGCAACCTGGAAAAGCCTAGTGCTGGTGTAGACTAAGAATGAGTTAGCAGGTTCTAGGTCTACAGTCAGGACAGAACCTAGCATACTATTCGCTTTGAGATAAACAACAGACCTGAATCACCTGTCACATCAGAAAAGATTAATAACCGGCGGTCTTCATTAACTTTCATGCTCTCTGGATTTTATCATATTCTACTCCTTAGTGATCTGTGTGCGGGGTCATTCGCCTCTCAGCTCTTGCTTTTGACTGTAAATGGCTATAAACTCTTTTATTGCCAACAAATAATGCTACATGGTATTAACAGAGCTGTACGATTTAATTCTCAACATAGCAGATTTGGAGCGGCTGTTACGTGGGGTATTTTCAGGTGCTGACCAGAACAGAATAGCTGCTCGAAGAACAGTTCTAAATTCTCAGGTGAATACCTAAAAATACACACGTCTTCTCCTTCCTATACTCCTTCCTATAGCAGTGAAAGTCATTTCCAGCCACCCTACAAAGGACGGGATGTCAGGGCATGTTACACTCAGCTAAGCTGTTTCAAATCCTAGCCACACATTTGGGGGAGATTCATCCAATACTGATGAGCTAGCCAAGAGTCCCTCAACACTGTCATAGCCCTGGGCAGCCTGCACACAGTCTGAGTAAGTGCATTCAGAACTGGAAAAAACAGTGGGGCTTCTTTTCAGAGGAGATTTTCACATCTCTGCCCCCCCTTACAGGTATACTATTTATATAAGGTTGTGTGTGTTTATTCTGGAACCTAGCAAAGTATTAAATTTTCACATATACATGTTACCTAGCAAGCTTTATTGGCATTCAAAAGCTTGTCAATTTAATATAGCTTGCCCTTTGGGAGATGAATGGAATCAAGTGGCAAGAAAAGTTAGGACTCAGGGCTGAAAGATGAGGTACGAGCTTATTTTAAGGTTGCTGGAAGAGTGGGTTTATTTGGTATACTTCATAGTATCTCACACCTACGCATAAGGGCAGAGAGCTTATTTTAAGGTTGCTGGAAGAGTGGGTTTATTTGGTATACTTCATAGTATCTCACACCTACGCATAAGGGCAGAATGGGGGAAAGTGATCAGACTTAGGCAATTTCAGCACTCCATGGGTCTTCATGATTCCTTCTAGGATCACAATTTCATTGATTTGATTTTATTTCATGGGTGAAAAACTAAATTTTCCTATCTAATTTCAAGAATCGTTTGCTTTATTTCATTCTACCTGCACAAGTGTTTTCCATGCACATATGTCTACACCACATGCCTAAGATCTGAAGAAGAGGGCACCGGATGCCCTGGGACTGAAGTCACAGATGCTGTGAGTAGCACTGTGGGTGCTAAGACTCGAACCCTGGACTTCTGCAAGAACAACAAGCAATCTTAACCACTGAACCAACCCTCTAGATCTATATTAATACTTAGTTTAAAATTTTATCATTGACATACGGAATTACTAAAAGAATGAGGAAAAGATTTTAAAAACATATTTTTCCAAACATTAGTGGTTCTCAATTACAAATGATATTTCCCTACTATTCTGGTGGAAGATTTTTCTTATTTTTGTTTTAATGGTGAAAAACATAAAAAAAGAGATTTATTCAGTACATTGGGAGGAGGGACAAAGAGATCCTGTGTCCCTTTAACAGTCCTGATTTAAGAGTAAGGTATAATAGATAGCTGGAGAGATGCATAATCAAGCAGTCCTACCAAGGTGTGGTCATTGCTCACCACTGCCTTAGCTTCAGATTATCAAAATAAGCAGGAAGACTCATCTGGTCTTTACTCAAAGTCATGGATGCCAATCTGTGTGCAGTGCAAGAGGCAGCCAAGCAGAATGAAGAAGCTTCCCACCTACAGAGTTCTCAGGGATTCTGGGGAGAACACAAAGATGACAGGGGACAGGAGACTGCTCCTCTCTTCTGCTCACAGTCAGTGGTGACACTATTACAGTGGGAGACACTATCTCCTATGACTTCGATGGGGATCTTATTCTGTACATGTGTTGCTTCTATTGGTTAATGAATAAAGCTGTTTTGGCCAATGGTTTAGCACAGTAAAGCCAGGCAGGAAATCCAAACAGAGATATAAAGAGAAAGTAAGTGGAGTCAGAGAGACACCAAGTAGCTGCCAAGGGAGGCAGACGCCATGTCCCTGCTCAAGAATCAAGAGAGTAACAAACCACGAGCCTTGTTGTAAAATATAAAATAATAGAACTGGGTTAATTTAAGATGTAAGAGCTAATTAATAAGAATCTTGAGCTAATAAGCCAAACAGTGTTGTAATTAATATAGTATTTAGGTCTGAGCGGCCAGGAAATAAATGAGCAATCTTCATTTACCTGACCTACAGCTACATGTTCTTGTATAAATGTACATATAATATAAGCATATACAGGTAATTTATATAATACTGCCCCTTGGAAACAAAAATACCTTCCTTTCTAGTAGCTATCAAATGAGTATAAAATGTAATCTATACTATGGCACATAGAAAAATAGATTCCCCCAAACAACACCATATAGTAAATGTTCTCGTATCTCCATGAAATGAAACTATCAGTTACTAACAAAAGTTTGTGAAAAATCATTATCTTCTGAAAACTTCATCTCATAATGGAGTGATCATGCTATCACAGTTTCTCAACTCCAGAACCTCCACCTCCATACCCTTGCCTCCACACCCTCACCTCCACAGTCCTGCCTCCATATTCCCCACCTCCAGATCCCAACTCCAGACTCCTCACCTCCAGACCTCCCTCACCTCTGTAGCCCCCAACTCCAGACTCCCCACCTCCTGACCTCTCACCCTCAGAGGTCCCTCCACCTCCATACCCCCACCTCCAACCTCTGCTAACTTTGTATTCAGAATCCTACCCATACAAACTTCCTTCCAGCATCCTCTGTACCCATAAAGCCCTTTTATAATCTTTGGGAGTTTGACACTGTATACAATGAAATATGGTCATATCAATTCCCATTTTCTCCTCTAACATCTCCCCAGATACCTCCTAACATTGCTTTCTCAACTTCATATTTGTATAATTTTTCTTCCCCCCATTTCCATACTCCACTAAGTCCAATTAGGGCTGCTCATGAGCATGCGTGTGGAACCATCTGCTGAAACATATAAAACTTAATAGTGGCCACACCCTCGAAGAAGAATGATTGTCCCTTTGTTGACAGTGACCAACTGCTAACAACACCTCAGTATGGGATATGGTGTGGAGAGCCCTTCCGTATCTATGTCAGAATTTCATCTGGCTTGATCTTGTACAGGTCTGGTGCAGGTACCCCAGCTCTTGTAGGTTCATGTGTGCAGTGGCTAGGTCATGTGTCATGTCCAGAAGATGGCATCCCACAGCACTCCTCCATATCTTACCTTCTTCCTGCCCCCTCTTCCTCCATACTCCCTGAGGCTCAAGAGTGGTAGTGGTGGGTCTGTGTGTGTGTGTGTGTGTGTGTGAGAGAGAGAGAGAGAGAGAGAGAGAGAGAGAGAGAGACAGACAGACAGACAGACAGAAAGAGACATCTCACTTAGGGATGAGAATTCAGTCTTCTCTCAGCTCTTGGATCAGTTACACATCTCTCAAATTACTTTTTCTGTTCAAGGTCTATGGGTATAAACATCAATACTAAGCAGGCAATTTGAAACAGGATTGATTGTTTAGCAAACTAACAATAATAGGCTTATGACCTATCCAGCCATGAACTTTTGACCAAGACATGTTATTCTCTCCTAAGATGTAAGCCTCAAATCCAATCGCAAAGTTGTTAATTACCAGAACAGTCAAGCCACTACTGTGCCAATGCACACATCTTGCCTCCAGGTCAGGAGGACTCACTGATAGGCAAGACCATTCCTTGAAACATCTTATACCTCAGCAGCCTGCACAACAACCTTCCCGCACTATCAAAGTTTTCTAGCTGGAAGGAAACCTCCCAGCTGAATAAAACCCCAACTTAAATATTAACTCTCAAGAAGAAAAGCTCTGATGATGGATTTTCCACAAGAGGAGGAGCCTCTCTCCTGCTGGCCCCAGACACCTGCCTCATTTCTACTACAACACCATGGCCATTTGAAGAGCATCTTGTCTAAGAAGAGAGATAAAGACAGGATGTTCTTTCAGAGAGAAAGAGCCATGCCTTGCGTGTTCTTGTATTTCAAACACTCCAAGTCTAAGTTCTTTTGTACATGAACATTTTGTTAATGAACACATAAGAATTCAGAGTCTGAAACGCAAAGTATCCTGAAGACTCATGAGCAGTGGCTTTCTCTCAAATGTCCCTGCAGGTGCACAGAATGAAAGGGTGGAATCTGAATATCAGCAGGGCATAGGCGTGGCCCGTTCCCCTCTCCTCCTGCAGCCAGAGCTGTGGCAGCGAGGGGCCTGCTCAAACCCCGGGGCTGAGGAACTCTAATTGCCTCCAGCCAGGGAGGAGCTAGCAGCAGCAGCCACTGCAGAGCCCAGAACCAGCTCCTCCCGTCAGTTCTGCTCACAGATGTGAGGATGAGTGAAGGAACTGGGCTGGGACCATCGGCTTCTGCACGGAGCTGCACTGCTGTTTGGGAGGCGGCACATCTTCACATACGCTTCCCTCTCCACAGACTCCTCTCTTCACATATTCCTCAAGGCCAAGGATCAACCTGTGCTCTAACACTGCCGTGCAAACGACTAAGCTTGTGAGACAGTGGCAATGTCACCTTTCAAAGTGCACGGATAATTTATTACATGCAGCAGGGCCAAGGGCCCTGTAAGAAGGACACCTAAAGTTTTGCTAGAAGCAGAATATTCAAGAGTAGGAAGTATAGGTCTTTAAAATGAGTCATTGACACTGGGCCAGACTCTCCCCCAGAGGCTGTATTCCCAGCACAGCTCTCGGAGACTGGACTTTGATCACGATTCCATTACTCTGGGTCCTACTTTAAAAGCACAGAAGACCAACGAAATGATAAATTTCATTTCACTTGGAAAATGAGTTAAGCTTGAAGATTTATGGAACCAAAGAAGCTGACAAATCTAAGTTGGCTAGTAAGGACCTCTCATAGCTAAGTTTTCTTTCAGGCTCCTCTTTCTGAAACATTTGAACATGGCTGCATCTCCAACCTAAGTACAGTCCAAGTTCCCAACCCCCAGATCATTCCCTTCAGAAAGGAACAACTAACTGACGAGATCACATGCAGGAACTTAACTTCCTGTCTCCATCTCCACCACAGTGAGCTGAAGATCAAACTAACTGCCGAACCTCAGGTTGAAGGTCTTGGTACAGGAGTGTGGATTCCCTGGGTGGGGTCGATGTGATCACATTACCCTGACCGAGTTAGAAGGGGCAGTGGGAGAGGGATTCGGTGTGACAAACAAGTGTTCTTGTCGCTGCTAGTTTTGGAGATTGGATGCAACCATGCAGAAATAAGTGTGAAGAGCCATCCAGAGCCAGGAAGAGGCTACGAAGGACTCCGGCCCGAGATGCCCACCGGGAAGTCAGCCCTGCTGACACCCTGATTTCTGGTGCTCACAGAAATCTCCTTCAGACTTCTGACTTCCAGAATGATATCTATTCTGCTTTAAGGCCATTTTGTTTGAAGTCAATTCTAAGAGCGGTGAGAGGAAAGAGACCAACCAGTGCTCTCCCCATCTACGGTGCCACCTCAAAACAACCCTGGCTCGTCTATCTCTGTTACTACTCATGACTCGCTGACACCCAGTCTGCATCTGACATTCATCATATTCCCCTCAGGGTGCTCCAGAGGTGGGACTTTTATCTTGTGGTTCATTCCTAGTTCCTCCTCCCCTCAGGCCTCTCTTCTCTTCAAACTCGGCCTGAGCAACACTGCACCTTCCAAATTACTCTCAAGTTTTCTAAGACATAAATAAAACAAGGCCTGGAAATGCTGGCTCATGTGAACACCAAAATCATAATTATGCTTCTTTCAAGAAAAGGTCTTTCATAGTCGTGCCCCGTTGACTCTTCTGCTTCCAGTAAGCAGAACTAGATTTGAGAAACAGAAGAACAGCACTTGGGATTGTGACCCCTTTCTCTAATGCTAACATTTCCCATAAAAGGCAGACTTAAGGCCACAGGCAAAAGTCACTCCCAGTTACTCCAAAGATGGAGACCCACTCAACCCTACTTCCACGCCACCCTATAGGCTTCATCCTTGTGGTTATATAGAATGCCCATTTCAGTTTTCAATGTGAACAAGTTTTCATAATTTCAACTCATTTTTATTTCTTTTCTCTGGTCCATCTCCAATTTTCTAATACTGTATTTAAAATATGGAGTTAAAAAATTAGACTCCAATGTGTGTCTTATCAGTGTTGAACACAGTGCGTGACTTATTTCATGGCTCTAGTGTCCTACATTTTTGTTACTGCAATTCCAGATCATGTCTGCCTCTTGGATAATAGCCCAATATTGCTGATTTATATCCCTGAATGGCAAGTGAGAATGGTTTTATACCTGCAAAATGCCTGCATGTCAGTTCCACCCTTTATGATGGCTTGGATACTCTATCAGCTCTTCCTAAACTAATACAACTTCAGGCTTCTACAAAGAGCTGTCTCGTTCACTGACAGTATAGCTCAATTTGACTTGACGTTCCTAATCTATAATTAGAAGCATTAGACTCAGATCAAAGCTCCACAATGCTCCCCAGCGGTTGTCTTTATTTGTAAATTTGTTACATAGTTATATGGGCACAAAATAATTTAATTCTTTATAAGAATAAACAATCCTCTCCTATCCACTGATAAAACTTCAGGGTAGGAGTCATAAGCATCAGAAATAATGATTTAGACAATGTGGCTATAGTTGGAGGGTTTTAGCTTGATCCACTTAACCTCTTAAAATCGTTTAAGACTATAACGTGAAAGACAGCTGAAGACAGAGAAGGCCTTGAAAGTCGTCTGCCTTTCTGACAGAACAATGGAAATGCAGAACAAAATCATAATTCTGAAGTGAAATGGTATAGACTGAACAAAAATCTCATCTCTAAATGGCTCTTGGGGAAAAAAACTCAATTCAGATTTTGTTATCAATTAATTTATGTAAATTTGTTAATTTTACTTTCTCACGCTGACCTGATAAAATTAAATCATATAAATGTACTTACAAATTTTATCTACTCAAGAGATAGACTTATGGGCAACTAGTGAAACAAAACACATAAATGAGTGGATTTGAAGTAAAAAACATGTGGATCACAATATTAGTTTATGTCCTCATGATCGGGTCAATGACATTATTCTTGTATTGTGAGCATGGCTAAAAAAAAATCCTCTTTAAAGAGGGGCTGGAGAGATGGCTCAGTGGTAAAAGAGCATGCTTCTCTTCCAGTGGACCTGAACTGGATTCTCAGCTCACAACAGCCCATAACTCCAGCTCTAGGGAATCTCGTGCCCTCTTCTGGCCTCCACAGGCAATTGCACTCATATATAGCTACACAGAGAAAAACACACATTAGTATACATAATTAAAAATAAAAATAATACTTAAAAGAATAAAATAATAAGGCCAAAATACAAGCTTGTAATATGGTTTCCAATAAGTTTTATAAGCCATGGCCTGGAACACCAAAATGAGCTGGGCTCTCCTGTTTCTAATCTGCTATTTCACAGGCTCAGCCCTAAGTCCACAAAATCAGATTCTGAAACCAGCAGATGGAATTTACATACAGTCCTTCCCAGGCAGAGCATCACCATGCCTACCCCAGATGCAGCGTGA
Source organism: Arvicola amphibius (assembly GCF_903992535.2). Classification (NCBI taxonomy): domain Eukaryota; kingdom Metazoa; phylum Chordata; class Mammalia; order Rodentia; family Cricetidae; genus Arvicola; species Arvicola amphibius. The sequence continues at coordinate 37,712,766 of NC_052059.1, forward strand.
GAGAGAAGCTGGATTTTAATTGAGAAGAGTATTCAGCCAGACACCTGACATTAAATATTACTACACAAATCAATATGGATCTCAGAAAAGATAATGCTAAGTTTAATAAACAAGCAAAATATAGTACAATACATCTTTATAAAACTTCAAAAGTGAGGTTTACTTATACCGATGATAGCACATTTTCACCACAGGAATGGTCCACTGGGGGAGAAGAAGGGAGAGGCAGTCATAGTGAGCTGTCAAAAATGGATCCTAAGCCTGACTAGACTTTGGCTCCCTCCTAGCTGGGTTTTGTTCTTGGTCTAAAAGCATCTATACAGTTGCATGGATGCTTCCAAAGACTTTGGGGACACACAGGATTTACCATAAAAGTTGAGGATAATTCTTCCCTTGGACTTTTCAAAGTGCAAAGACCAGATTTGGTTTTGAGGTTCCCCATGTGTCCACCCAGCCACCAGGAATCAATCACCTTCCCAGCCAAGGGTCCAACTATATAGTGTGACAATGGAAGAGCCCAGGTGGTGGCCTCTAGACCACTTCATGGCTCTTTAGAGTCTTTGCTAGCAGACCAACGACACCTAACATACCGTGGGCATATTTTCCTTCTTTTCAGGGAAGCTGGTCTTATGATGAGATGCTCCATCTGTTTTGTTCGGGGTGACAGATATAATTTATTGTCACAGTCTTCTCCATGCAGTCATACAGTTTGACCATCACTTGTTGAAGATGCTGTCTTTCTTTCAGTGTTTATTTTAATTTGTCAAAATTCAGGCATCCATAGGTGTGTGGACTTTTATCTGGGTCTTCAACTCCACTGACTACTCTGTTTTTCTGCTGCAACCAAGCTGTTTTATTATTACAGGTCTGTAGTGCGGCATGAAATCTGGTAGTGATGGCTCTGGCAGTTCTTTTATTAGTCAGGAACTTTTGTGTATCCATATGAATTTGAAGATTTTTTTCTTCAGTATTTTGTGAATAATTCTGTTGGATTTTTATGGGGATGGCATAGACTGCTTTTGGTAGGATGATCATTTTCACTATATTAATCCTAACAATCCATGAACATGGGAGATTTTTTTCATTTTCTGGTGTCTTCATCAGTTTTTCTTTGCTATTTTAAAGTTTTTATTATACAAGTCTTTCGCTTGTTTGGTTCAAGTTCTCCCAAGATATTTTATTTATTTTTAAGATTGCTAAGAAAGGTACTGGCTCTTTGGTTTCTTTCTTCCTATGAGTGTCGTCTGTATATAGTGAGGCAACTGGTGTTTATATGTCAATTCTGTATCTTTCTATAGTATTGAAAGTATTGATATTGCTATATCAGTGCTAGAAGTTTCCTGGTAGAGCTTTTAGAGACCTTTCTATGTAAAAAATCATAATTTGTAAATAAAGATACTTTGACTCCTCCCTTTTGTATTTATATCCCTTTGATTCCCTTCTGTTCCTTATTTCTCCTCATAAGACATCCATTACCATATTGAGGAGATACAAAGAGAGTGAGCAATCTTATCTTCTTCATGATTTTAGTGGAAATGCTTTGATTTTATTCCATTTATGTTCATGGTGGCTATGAGATTACTGTAAACTTCCTTTATTTTGTTGAGACACAATGTCTCTTGTACTCCTAGTTTCCCTTCTAGACTTTTAACATGAAGAGATGTTGGCATTTGTCAAAGGCCTTATCTGTAACTAATGAAATTAACATATGCTTTTTATGTGGTAGATAAAGGTTATTGAATTATATGTGTTGAACCATCCTTGCACCTCTGAGAATGAAGTCTTCTTAATCATAGTAGATAATCTTTTTGATATGTCTTTGGATTTGGTTTACAAGTATTTTATTGAGAACTTTTGCATTTATCTTCATAATGGATAGTGTCTATAACTTTCATTGTTGGGTCTTTATATGCTTTTGGTTTCAGAATAATAATAGTTTCATAAAAATAATTAGAAAATATTCATTCAGTTTCTATTTTGCTGACTAATTGAGGAATATCGGCATTAAATTTCCTTTGAAGGTCTAGTAGAATTCTGAGCTGATTCTATGTGGCCCTTGGCTTTTAATGGTTGGGATATTTTCAATTACTGCTTCTATTTCACTAGGAGTTATGACTCTATTTAAGTTGCTTATTTGATATTGACATACCTTTGGTAAGTACACATATGTAAAAACTCATCCTTTTGGGGGAGGGATCCAGTTTGATAGAATACAAATTTTTAAGTTATGTCTTTATGATTCTTTGAATTTCCTTTGTGTCTGTTGAAATGCCCCCTTTCAATCCGTAATATTATTAATTTTGATCTTCTCTCTTCTCTTAGTTAATGTCCTAAGGCTCTGTCAAACTCGACTTCTCTAAGAATTAACTCTTCTTTTCATTAAATCCTTCTATTGGTTTTTTTGTTTGGGTGTCTTTATATTATTATTTCAGTCTGTTTCTTCCTGTTACTCCTACTCTTTTGGGCTATTATTTCTTCTGGTTGCTCTAATGTTTTAGATGTGCTGTTAAAGTACCAATATGCGACCTTTCCAGTTTCCTGTTGTCATTGCTCAGTGCTAGAACTTACCTGCTCTAACCGCCTTCCTTGTGTCCCACAGGCTTGGGTATGTTATCTTTTCATTTTCATTCAATTAAAGTTTTGGTTTCTTTATTGATTTCAGTTTTGACTCATTTTCACTCAAAAGCAAGATTTCCAGTTTCAGTAAGTTTGTATACATTGTGTTGTTTGTTGTTGATGGCATCCAGCTTTAATCAGCAATGACCAGAGAGATTGCAGTTATTTCAATCTTCTAGCTGCTGAGACCTTCTTTGTGTCTATGTCTGGGGTCAATTTTGGAGAAAGATGCACGAGGTATTAAGAAGGTGTATTCTTTTGTGTTTGGGAGAAATGTTTTGTAGATATCTGTTAGGAACACTTAATTTATTATGGTATTTAACTGCAGCATTTTTCTGTTTAGTTTTGTCTGGATGACCTATCTACTGGGGAAAAAATGCAGCACTGAAGTTACCCACTAGTAGTGGGTTTTTTTTTTTTAAATGAATTTGGGTATCTTGTGTTTGAAATATAAATGTTGCTGGGCGGTGGTGGCACACACCTTTAATCCCAGCACTCGGGAGGCAGAGGCAGGCGGATCTCTGAGTTCGAGGCCAGCCTGGTCTACAAGAGCTAGTTCCAGGACAGGCTCTAGAAACTACAGGGAAACCCTGTTTCGAAAAATCCAAAAAAAAAAAAAAAGAAAGAAATATAAATGTTTAGAATTGTGATATCCTTTGCTGGATATATAGATGATAAATATAGATATAGATATAGATATAGATATAGATATAGATATAGATGTTTATATACATGCATATAGTTATATGTATGTGTGTGTGTGTGTGTGTATAGCTTGCTTGCATATGTGTGTGTGGGTGTGTGTGTATTCTTGGGTTCATTTGCGTGGAATACCTTTTTCCATCCTTGTATTTCGAGGTAATGTTTATCCTTAATGGTGAGGTGTGTTACTTGGATACAGCAGAAAGATGGATCCTATTTTCTAATCCATTCTGTTAGTCTGTGTCTTTTTGTTGGGGGATTGAAACCATTAATCTTAAGAGTTAATAATAAGCTATTTTTATTGATTACTGGTATTTTGTTTTTACCACTACCCTTTTATTTACTGTTGTGGAATTATTTATTCCTTGTGTCATCTAGAGTTTAGTTAATCTCTTAAGACTCAAGTTTTTCTTCTAGTGCCTTCTATAGAGCTAGATTGGCGATTAGAAATTGCTTAAACTTCTTCTGAAGTCAATTGTGATTCATGGTTTTCTAAATATAGTGGTGTGAGCTGGCACATATGGTCTCTCTGAGTGCGTAGAACATCCTTCTCATGCCCTTCTGGCTTTCAAAACTTTCACTGAGAACTCAGGTTCTCAGGTGCTTTTGGAATAGGTCTGACTATTCTACTTGGTCTTCTTCCCTTGTAGCTGTTAATACCCTTCCTTTGTTCTATGTGTTTAGTGTTTTGATTATTCTGTCATGGGGAATTTATTTCTTACTATCTATTTGATGTTCTATTTGCTCCTTCTACCTTTGTATTTTCCTTCTTTAGACTGGGAAAATTTTCTATGATTTTGTTAAAAATTCTTGCCTTTAGCCTGGTTTTCTTCTTCTCCCTCATTATTATTATTAATAGGTTTGATCTTTTCATAGTGTCTCAGATCTCCTGGATATTTTGTGCCTGGATTTATTAGATTTAACATATTTTTGAAGCTGGGCACTCGGGAGGCAGAGGCAGGCGATCTCTTTGAGATCAAGGCCAGGCTGGTCTACAAGAGCTAGTTCCAGGACAGGCTCCAAAGCTACAGAGAAACACTGTCTCAAGAAAAAAAAAAGCAAAACATCTTTTTTACTGACCTATCCACTTCTTTTACCTTGAAGACTGGAAATTCTCTTTTCGATGTCTTGTAATATGTTGGTGAAGTTTTCCTCGGGGTTTTAATTTGACTTCCTAAATTGAGAATTTCTAGTTTTATTTCGATTTTTGCTTTCTCTGATGACTCCATTTCTACTTTCATGTCTTGAAAGGTTTGCATTATTCCATTCAACTGCTCGTGTTTTTATGTGTTCACTAACTCATTTGCCCATGTCCTCTTGAAGGTCCTTGAACATATTTGTAATTGCTACTTCGAGTCTCTGTCTTGTTGTTCAGCTAATCCGCATTTTCTAAGACTACTACAAAGTGTTACTGGCTTCTGAGGAGGCAAACTGACCAAACTGTTCACGTTTGTGTTTTTCTCAGGGATCTCGACATCTTGAGTTATAATGTTTGAAGTCTGTCTTGGTGTCCATATCTGATCTTCTCTCTGTTGCACAGGCGCCTGCTATTTGGTTGCTGTTACCTACTCTGGATCGTAGGCAAGTGTGAGGGCTCTAGGGTCCCTGGCAGAGGGTGCTTCTGTGGGCAGTGGAGACAGAAAGGAATAGAGATGGGCTGAGGGAAAAGGCTGAGAGGCAGAGGGGAATAGTTAGGAGGTTTCCCCAAAGAGAAGAGTTCCCCAAGGACCTCAATGTGTTAGGAAGAGAGGTTCCTGCAGCAAGGCTGCTACAGGACTAAGAAGAATTCTGGAAGAAGCAGAATGGAGGACAGGAATGACATTGAAATCTACCTCCCCGCATGCCCGTCCAGCGTTGCAGTATTTCTGCTGACTAGCGCCTAGCAGAAAGGAACAAAGATGGGCTGGAAGGGAAGGATGAGAGGGTCTGCAGGAAAGAGCGGAGGGGACAGCATCTCAACACCGAGAGGTAGAGTCACCAGGGAATGGAGGTAGAGTGGGAGGAGGAGCTACTGCAAGCCGGCTACAGTAGGAGAAAGAGGAAGTCTGGAGAGACAGGGATGAAAGAGCCTCTGCATCTATGCTCATGGCCTGTGAGCAGCAAGTTCCTCATCACTTCACCTCAGCTGAGAAATGACCCACTCGAGCAAGTCACCACGCATGGGATGGGAAGGGAATCCAAAATGTACGCAAGGTATAGAAACAGCTTAACTATGACTTCTGCATTCAGGAACTGTATTAATGCGAGCCGGCTAATCGATATGTTTACCAACGAGACCAGTTCTTCTTAGTCTATATGGGAGCCATTTAAAATCTTGGGCATCTGCGACAAGTGAAATTATGTGATGGAATGACTCATGGGGACATTCCAGTGGCTTGATTCATAGAGGATTTAAAATGCCATTATCATATTTTCAGTATAAAACAGAGAAGAAACAAAACTACAGGAAAAAAAAATAATAACAGCCTGCTCTGCTCATCAATTAGAAAATGCTAATATCTGTTCTTACGTGATTAAGGTTCATTTGGTAGACCTACTTTGATTGGATTTTTCAGTATGTTTTACATCACTATGCAAGACATACTGACAGAGATTCTTTTATGCTGAGAATGTAACCATAATGAAATACGTTAGGGGTGGAGGGGGAAGACAGCTGAGTAAGTGGCTTAAAATTTCCCGAAACAGCCTCCAGGATCCAGCTAGGTCAATTCCAGGCATTGTGCTGACCATGATGCTCAGCTCCTTCCTGCAGAGGCAGGACAGCATTTGTCACATGTGATGAAGTCAAGGGTCCCCAGCACTCTACAGATCTCGCAAGAACAGAAGCTGCGTTATAATTACTCTTTTGTCAGAGCGCAACAAAAATGCTTTCAGAAATTGTTTTGCTGAGTGTTTTTGCATACTTAACACCCCCAAGAAACATCAGGAACCATCGCAGAACTTAGTCAGCTGCAACGGCTTGCTACTATATCGACAGGAGAAAAGGGAGTGAGTTCCAAAAACTGTTTGTATAATTGGATTACAACTTTCGCTAATAATTGCTGCCATAGAGACAAGTGGCCTGGGGTCTGCAGGAGACAGCTGCCGGGGATGAGTTTCTTGTCTGTTTTCCTACCTGTGCATTTTTAGACTTTTTTTTTTTTTTAATCACTGGCAACAAAGTGATCCTGCTCCTTTCTCTAAAATATATCCCTAGGCTGACAGAGTTCTAGGGAGAAAGACCAAAGTGAGGAAACCATCACATTCCTTTGCCTACCGATGAGATCAGAAATAAAATATTCAGGCAATGAGAGTGAGCCAAGAGAGTGTCCAAGAGGTGGCATGGGCCCTTCAAGGTCTGTGAGGCAGCTGCAGTGTTCCCTGAATCCTGGTCACCTCGTCTGCAGAGAAAAGTCTAAATGAAACGATACCAACAAGCCCTTCCCAGTTCACCTAAGAGGGGGATGTAGGAGGAGCTGCACAGGGGTCAGAAAGGATAGGGGCAGAAAACAACAGCATTCACACCCACAGATCTAGGTGAGATTTGCTATCTACCACCCTCCCACTCCTGTTCATACATGTATGGCACTTGAAACAATCCTCCAGGCTTCCCTCTAGAAGGTCTTGGACCATTTAAAAACCATCGTACAGTGAGGATGCTACTACTCCTGCTGTGACCTGTCGGAGACGGAAGTTTCCATGTTACAGGGCTGTAACATGCTACAGCTTTAAGGCCAGTCAGTGGAGTGGCAGCAGAGTGTGGGCAGGAGGATGTGGTCCTGTCTCTCTGCCCCTAGTAACACAAGCCCCAGCTGCACAGTCTGGGGACGGATGTGCAATGCAAGAAAAGAAGACAGAAGAAATTCCTCCACGAATGCACAGATACGCCCATTCAAATATCTGCTCCTTCTGAAGTCTGCGATTCAAGGTTTGTGGGAAGGGAGCAATTCTTTACAAAGAGGGTTTCCATTGTCTATGAGTGTAAAAGCCAGACATGAAAACAACGATTGGAATGGATCATCAAACCATGGACAAGTGCATCTTCTCATGCCCTCTGCTAACTGGACTGAGGTTGCCTGGTAGGACATATGAAAGGTTAGTCTGTAAACACAAGGAATGTCGAAAACAGCCTCTTCATATAGGGAGAGGTTACGTTCGGAAAAGCCAAAGCCAAAAACCCACAGAAAATGATAAGTAGTATAGCAGCAATTTCTGACTTATTCTTTTCTGGCATTCCAGTACAGAAGGTTAATTAGTATATTAGGTTGTGTGCGGAGAGCATGGGAGCTGACATGGGACATGCAGCATCTAACTGTCAGCTTACACACCAGGTGGTTAGGACATGCCGGCCTTAGGTTGCCCTCGAGCAATTAACTCAATAATGTCCACGAGAAGCCCAAGATAAAAACATTATCTCCAGTTTACAAGCGATGACATCGGCTCAAGCAATCACCAAATCTGTACCTGATTCTATACACACTCAACCACACCAACACTCTGACTCTAGCACACTCAGCCACACCAACACTCTGACTCTATAGCACACTCAGTCACACTAACACTCTGACTCTAGCACACTCAGCCACACCAACACTCTGACTCTATAGCACACTCAGTCACACTAACACTCTGACTCTATAGCACACTCAGTCACACTAACACTCTGACTCTAGCACACTCAGCCACACGAACACTCTGAATCTAGCACACTCAGCCACACGAACACTCTGACTCTATAGCACACTCAGTCACACTAACACTCTGACTCTAACACACTCAGCCACACGAACACTCTGACTCTATAGCACACTCAGCCACACTAACACTTTGACTCTAGCATACTCAGTCACACTAACACTCTGACTCTAGCACACTCAGTCACACTAACACTCTGACTCTAGCACACTCAGCCACACGAACACTCTGAATCTAGCACACTCAGCCACGCTAACACTCTGACTCTAGCACACTCAGTCACACTAACACTCTGACTCTATAGCACACTCAGTCACACTAACACTCTGACTCTAGCACACTAGCCACACTAACACTTTGACTCTAGCATACTCAGCCACACTAACACTCTGACTCTAGCACACTCAGTCACACTAACACTCTGACTCTAGCACACTCAGCCACAGGAACACTCTGAATCTAGCACACTCAGCCACACTAACACTCTGACTCTAGCACACTCAACCACACCAACACTCTGACTCTAGCACACTCAGCCACACCAACACTCTGACTCTAGCACACTCAGCCACACCAACACTCTGACTCTATAGCACACTCAGTCACACTAACACTCTGACTCTAACACACTCAGCCACACGAACACTCTGACTCTATAGCACACTCAGCCACACTAACACTTTGACTCTAGCATACTCAGTCACACTAACACTCTGACTCAGGCACACTCAGTCACACTAACACTCTGACTCTAGCACACTCAGCCACACGAACACTCTGAATCTAGCACACTCAGCCACGCTAACACTCTGACTCTAGCACACTCAGTCACACTAACACTCTGACTCTATAGCACACTCAGTCACACTAACACTCTGACTCTAGCACACTAGCCACACTAACACTTTGACTCTAGCATACTCAGCCACACTAACACTCTGACTCTAGCACACTCAGTCACACTAACACTCTGACTCTAGCACACTCAGCCACACGAACACTCTGAATCTAGCACACTCAGCCACACTAACACTCTGACTCTAGCACACTCAACCACACCAACACTCTGACTCTAGCACACTCAGCCACACCAACACTCTGACTCTAGCACACTCAGCCACACCAACACTCTGACTCTATAGCACACTCAGTCATACTAACACTCTGACTCTCGCACACTCAGTCACACTAACACTCTGACTCTAGCACACTCAGCCACACTAACACTCTGACTCTAGCACACTCAGCCACACTAACACTCTGACTCTATAGCACACTCAGTCACACTAACACTCTGACCCTAACACACTCAGCCACACTAACACTCTGACTCTAGCACACTCAGTCACACTAACACTCTGACTCTATAGCACACTCAGTCACACTAACACTCTGACTCTAGCACACTCAGTCACACTAACACTCTGACTCTATAGCACACTCAGTCACACTAACACTCTGACTCTAACACACTCAGTCACACTAACACTCTGACTCTAACACACTCAGTCACACTAACACTCTGACTCTATAGCACACTCAGTCACACTAACACTCTGACTCTATAGCACACTCAGCCACACCAACACTCTGACTCTATAGCACACTCAGTCATACTAACACTCTGACTCTCGCACACTCAGTCACACTAACACTCTGACTCTAACACACTCAGTCACACTAACACTCTGACTCTAACACACTCAGTCACACTAACACTCTGACTCTATAGCACACTCAGCCACACTAACACTCTGACTCTATAGCACACTCAGCCACACCAACACTCTGACTCTATAGCACACTCAGTCATACTAACACTCTGACTCTCGCACACTCAGTCACACTAACACTCTGACTCTAACACACTCAGTCACACTAACACTCTGACTCTAACACACTCAGTCACACTAACACTCTGACTCTATAGCACACTCAGCCACACTAACACTCTGACTCTATAGCACACTCAGCCACACTAACACTCTGACTCTATAGCACACTCAGTCACACTAACACTCTGACTCTAACACACTCAGTCACACTAACACTCTGACTCTAACACACTCAGTCACACTAACACTCTGAATCTAACACACTCAGCCACACTAACACTCTGACTCTATAGCACACTCAGTCACACTAACACTCTGACTCTATAGCACACTCAGTCACACTAACACTCTGACTCTAACACACTCAGTCACACTAACACTCTGACTCTAGCACACTCAGTCACACTAACACTCTGACTCTAGCATACTCAGCCACACGAACACTCTGAATCTAGCACACTCAGCCACACTAACACTCGGACTCTAGCACACTCAGTCACACTAACACTCTGACTCTAGCACACTCAGTCACACTAACACTCTGACTCTAGCACACTCAGTCACACTAACACTCTGACTCTAACACACTCAGTCACACTAACACTCTGACTCTATAGCACACTCAGCCACACTAACACTCTGACTCTATAGCACACTCAGCCACACTAACACTCTGACTCTATAGCACACTCAGCCACACTAACACTCTGACTCTATAGCACACTCAGCCACACTAACACTCTGACTCTATAGCACACTCAGTCACACTAACACTCTGACTCTAACACACTCAGTCACACTAACACTCTGACTCTAGCACACTCAGTCACACTAACACTCTGACTCTAGCATACTCAGCCACACTAACACTCTGAATCTAGCACACTCAGCCACACTAACACTCGGACTCTAGCACACTCAGTCACACTAACACTCTGACTCTAGCACACTCAGTCACACTAACACTCTGACTCTAGCACACTCAGTCACACTAACACTCTGACTCTAGCACACTCAGCCACACTAACACTCTGACTCTAGCACACTCAGCCACACTAACACTCTGACTCTAGCACACTCAGTCACACTAACACTCTGACCCTAACACACTCAGCCACACTAACACTCTGACTCTAGCACACTCAGTCACACTAACACTCTGACTCTATAGCACACTCAGTCACACTAACACTCTGACTCTAGCACACTCAGTCACACTAACACTCTGACTCTATAGCACACTCAGTCACACTAACACTCTGACTCTAGCACACTCAGTCACACTAACACTCTGACTCTAACACACTCAGTTACACTAACACTCTGACTCTATAGCACACTCAGTCACACTAACACTCTGACTCTATAGCACACTCAGCCACACTAACACTCTGACTCTATAGCACACTCAGTCACACTAACACTCTGACTCTAGCACACTCAGTCACACTAACACTCTGACTCTACGACACTCAGTCACACCAAAACTAACTGGAAGTGAACATATAGTGCCCTGGTCTCCTCTCCCAGAGGTACAGACAAGGAACACTGCAGGTCTCTGCTCCCGGATCAACAGGGTGTTTGTTTCAAGATCAGCTTCCCTAGGGCCTTGCCCTGGACAAAATTTCCAGTACTTATATGGAAAAAATACATGTGTAAATCATAATTACTATAATTAGGAACAAAACATTTTCTGAAGCAATCGTCTTTGGAAACCACTGACAAATCGGGCCCCTGTTCTTTTCTATGCCAGTCACTGGCCCCGATGGCGACCCACGTGGTGACAGAAGATGAAGACCCCTTGTAGAAACACTGAAATCCCATAGCCCCATCACATGACAGATTCTTAACAACTGGCCCTGCGGGGTCCTCTGCAGTGGGCGGGATTTCTACATTCACCTGGAAAGGCACCGATTCTCACACTCAGCTCCTAACCACAAGGTGCAAAGCTGTCGGTGCTCTCCACCAAATTCCCGTTTGTTCCCAGCTACGCTCAGTCTCTGATCTTCAGAACAGACTTGTAGGTTGTTAATGATGAAAGAATAGATGCTACCACACACACCTCTGGCCTGCCCACCATTCAGGTGGTGTTAATGCAGACATAGAGATTTGGGGCAGAGGAGCAAAGGATCTCCTCGGGGGCCTGGGGGCCTCATTCCATGTCTGTGTTCCACACAACTCAGTCAACGCTCACTTGCTTTTTCTGTCACCAAAGTTGGCTTCTTGTTTCAAAAGTTTAAAGCAGCAATCATCACAGTAAACAGCACTGGCAGGAAGGAGGTCCATGGGAACAAAGTCTTTTCATGTGCAGCGATGGAGTTGAACCCGTTTGGATTTACAGTCTTTTAGACATGGAAGTCCTTCCTCTACTTTGGAGGCACTCAAGAGTTGACTCTCAAGGACAAAGTCTTAATGAAGTTGGCAAAAACAATCCATTGTGTTTTCTGCAAGGCAGCACCCTTTCTGGGAGTTCAAAATGTTAGCAGCCACCATGTTTAATCCCAGCACTGGTAAGACAGAGAGAGGCAGGTGGATCTCTGTGAGTTTGAGACCAGCCTGGTATGACAGAGCTAGTTCCAGGACAGACAGGGCTACACAGAGAAACCCCATCTTGAACAATCAAAACAAACAAACAAGAAACAAACAAAAAAGAAAAAGAAAACCTTTCACAACATTCTAAAGAGCAAGCGATATAGACAGCTGTGATTTGAGGGATTTGAGGTTCTGTGGAGTGATATCCTCTGAATGTTGGCTAGCACAAACTTCAGACACCCTGTATGTCACTTTAATTCATACCAAGATGTAAAGTTGGGGCTTCCTTTTAGACCTCATAGCCTTATGGAGATCATTAATGGTGAAGAGGAGAACAACAGGCACTCCATTAACATGGCCAGGAAAAAGCTTGTAGCAGGCACAGCAACGGGGTAAGGATAAGAGCGTGAGCCTGCCACCATGGAGCTCACTTAACATTCCCATGAACAAGAAAGGGAAACGAACAATCAGCAAAAGACAGAAGTGGGAATGAGGCCCAGACACAGAGGCAAGCCTTAGGTCTATGTCTACACCGGTGCCAGTGCCTCCTTGACTCTGCTTCCTGTGACCTTTACATCACCTGGGCTCTCGCACAACAGAAACCCAGGAGTTGAATACCTCCCCCCACCCTAGTCCAAGTCATAGACTTGGCTTTACTAAATACCGATTTAATACCTGTATTACTCTGTCAGTTCTAACTTACCGCCTAGTTTATGGCCCTGTCACCATTGACTCCCTGTTCCTAGGAGTTAGGATTTTGTTAGACCATCTGTTCAGACTGTGTCATTCTTCTGCTCAGTCTCCCATCTCATCCAACAAACAAGCCCAGCAATCCCTCCCCAGGACGTGTCCTTGACATATCATACTCGCTGCTCCCGAAGCACTGAACTCGCTTCCCTGGACGTGTGCTCCTTCGTTCCTTCTGGCATCTATCCAGAGGTCATCAGTCCTGGTTACCTTATCCCTGACTCTACCCCACTTCCTGCCCTCCCTCTTCCTCTTTCCCTGCTTCATCATCCTCCACCCCCTGTTAGCACACATCCACCGGTGTGGGTTTCTTTTTTATTTTATTTAGTGACTGCTCTTCCCATCTTGTTCCTGCTCCACAAGTTGATTGAACCCATTTCTTCTCAGTTCTCATTTGCCAATGTCACAATCATTTTCTGAAGTTGGCTATGATTAATAAACATTACAAATTAGGTTTTTGTTTGATCGAGAGCCAAATTACTAATATAATGAATTTTCTCTAAGAATGCCTTGTTAGACCAAGATCCTCCTGGCTCCTCTCTGACAAGAGAATATGCTTTATAAAGGCCCAGGTGCAATGCTTTCACCAATGAACCTATGATATTTGGCACACAGTAGTAATAAGAGAAGCATTGGCTAAATTAGTTAATATTTTTTCTATCTCCTATATTCAACAAAGTTGAAAGAATATTAGAATACCAAACCCTTGCTTTTAGGGATGAGTCATGTATGTTCTCTTATTAAGCATAGCCATATTCTTGGGCCTGCTCCACCTGTATGGTTCATGTATGTTCTCTTGTTGAGCACAGCCATGTCCTTGGGCCTATATCACCGGTGTGACGCATGCACAGACCTAAGAATTTTCAGGATGCCTCAGCTTCTGTGTGTTTATCAAACCAAGAAACAGCAAATGAGTAGCTGGGAAAAAAATCACAACAAACCTGGCCTGTCACTCTTATCGTAACTTTCCAGGGCAAATATTAGATTGAAGAGACTAAGACAAGGCCATATATAAAGTTACAGGAAATACTTGTTAAAGTTCAGTGAAATGTCTAACAAGATTCCTTTAAAATATATTTTTTTTTTCTAAAGAGCTCAAGGGCTCTTAAAGAGACTGTGAAGGTGACAGCCAGCTGGAAAGGACTAGTGGAGGACTTGGACTCTCCTTTCAGGTATGGTGCAGCCAGCTCTACTGAGCAAGATCCCTCTATCAGAGAGGACATAGCTGGCCCACTTAGGAGTCTTGATGTGACTTTAATCAGGCTTAGGTGGAAATATGGGGGTGTTGCTGAGCTTGGGGCACACTGTGGAGGAGGAAAGGATTCCATGGGGGAAGGTGGGAGGAATTCTGAGGAAGATGATGGCGTGAGAGCATTGGACTAAGTGGACCAAGAGAACAGAGTGCACTCCCAGCACCGAAACTCCTTCACCACTGTGCTTCCCCTCTACCCTGGGGTAATAAGTGGACCAGAACAGTTTTCCTGGCAAAAGTTTTTATAGCTTTCAACAATCACCAGCGCTATCAAGTTAACCCATGCCCCGGAGCAAAGCTGCCACAGACGGGTGTGGGCACAGAGCTCCCTGGTCCCTTGTGACTACGATGCTCAGAAAGTCCCCAGGACACCAGACAGTGTTCCTATGCCTCAGCTGATAATTCTGCAGAGCATACATTGTTATATTCTTGCCACTGAAGCTCACACAGTTGCTTCTCACCAGGAAGGAGCCGTGGTCTCTAACACTGCAGTTCTCATACTCAAGACCCTACTGCATCTTCAACAAATAATGCTGATTCTCCTGGAGATGTGTTTGCTCCCATCTAGGGTAGGTGTTGGACCAAGGTAGATGTGACTAGCAAAGCTTCAGGTAAGCAAGGCTCATGAAGGGTCTATCTTAGGGGTCTATTTGTCAGGTCTCACTGTTAGTACAGGGTATTATTACAGAAGGATTAGGGCTAACATACTCAGGCAGGTACTGAGACCATCTAGGAAAGCTAGGAGCAAGGACCCTTTTCCTAAATATGTCCTCTTCATTACTAAAGACATCAGAGTAACTGAAGTGTGTGTGTTTGTGTGTCTATGTGTGTCTGTATGTATCTCTGTCTCTGTGTATGTGTTTGTCTCTGTGTGTCATTGTAGGGGGTAGGAGTATATGTATGTGTCTGTGGTTACTAGAGGTAGAACCCAGGGCCCTGTGCACTAAGTGAGTTTTTCTATCCCTGAGCTACAACTTCAGCCCCTAATCTGATTTCCTAATTCAATGTATGAAAATTCCATCTCCTTTTAGGGTGGAAGATGGTTAAGTGCCTGGGCATAGTCATGTGACATTTCTGGTAGCGTTTTCTGATAAGGAAGATTCTGGATATTACACAATATGACCACCCCCAAACTTAATTATAATCATTGTTATAATCTATATCACACATATCTCACTATATGTGTGTATGTGTGCATGTGTGCGTGTTTATAAAACATTGTCCTAAGTGTCAAAAGACACAATGATGATTTATTTTCCCAACACATCACCAATTTAATGGCTGAATGAAAACCTTTCTAGAGTATATTTTGCCAGTATATACCTTCACTGAGGGATCCCATGGCTACTATAGTATTTGGGTGACGTGGAGGCATCATTATGAACATGTTATATGGGGGCACAGCACTGAACACAGCTGCAGTTAGAAGTGAGAGCTTCACAGAAGCTGGGGCTGCTGACCACAGCAAGCGCTAGCTGAGGACCACTTCCTGCTTTTGGAATTAAGACAGGTGGGAGGATGCGTGGATGGACAGATTGATGAATAAATAGAAAACACTTCTAATTTCCACCATCCTCCCTCTTGTCCTCCCTCATCCCACACATGAACTAAACACCTGCTTCAGGACTAATGGGCTGTGCACAAGCACAAAACAGGCCCGAGCCACCACTGAGTAACAAACCGCAGCCACAGAAGCTGCCCTCTCTTGATGCCCCAGACACAGCCAATCCTGTTGGTGGCCTCTTTGCTAACAGGGACGTGAGCCACCCACTTCTCATTCATCCCACATATTTCAGCATCACCTGGATTCTCCTTCTAATCTCCTCTCTGCACATCATCCTGCTATTCCCCTCGCTCTGTTCCTCTCGTGTCACAATGTCTATAAAACGCCCCACGGACGGCCTGCACGGGGCAGGAGACCCGGTCCCTGGAAGCTACAGGCCATTCTCCCACCTGACACTTCCCCCACCTCTGCATCTCTTTAGGATCAGGTTGGTACATACAGATACTGCTCATCTTCATGGCCAGCGAACCCACAAATCACAACTGGTTACTTCCTCTTTGTGGCTCTCGATGGACAAAAGGTTTTTCGTTCGTTCCTTGCGCTTGGGTGTGAGATATGCATTAGACTTGCCTCTCCCTGAGCAACTCATTTGTAACTGTGTAGGATGAGATCTTCAAGGTCCTTTATTTGTCGAGGAGATCACACAGTGCTCAAAGTGCTTACTGTACAAGCACGAGGTCTACAGTTTGGATTCCCAGAACGCCTGTGAATGCAGGGTAGTTGTGGAAGTCATTCTATTCTTTAAAGACAGAGTCTGGAGAAGCCCAGAGCAAGATGGCTACATGGACTTGCTGTATCAGTGAGCACTGGGTTTGATTGAAAGAATCCCCCTCAATAAGTAAAAGGTAAGAATGGAGGATTTTCCTAACATCAACCTCTGGGTTCACACGCACACACACACACACACACACACACACAGGCAAGCAAACCATGTATACAGACATTCACACCACAGGCACACACATGAGAATAGGGGGAAATACCTTTAGTGTATTTTGTATTGTTTTCATAAATTCTGCCCACTGGTTCAAATTTAATAAAAGAGTTACTTTGTCTGTATTTATATTTTTATAGATGGTTTACATCTGGGCATAATGAGCCATGCTGAGTCTGAGTTACACTGCCATGGAAATGCAGCTTTGGCTGGCCAGTGATGGCCTCAGCTCCATCTTGATGCTGCCCCCCTGACCGATACCAACAGTTCATAGATTGAGACTCAAACAGGAAAGGCAAAGCAGTTATGGAACACAGCACGTGTACCACACGTCTGATTACTTTCTCTATACAATCTCACACCTGCAATTAAAAAAATAATCACTCATTTCTAAAATAGGCTTCACCATATGATTTTAATCGTTAACACTTGAACACAATTATAATTGCATCGAACAGCGATAGCTATTAGTTTGCTATGGAATAAGAATTAATGTAAGGGGCAGCAACGCAAATACTGAAATTGCCCTTACCACAATGGGAAAAGCATCGGTTTCCTGTTCTCTTAGATGTCTCCATAAGCACATCGTCTATACATTCAGGAAGGATTTCAAATATGTCTGAATTTCAAATATTATTTGGAGAGCTGTTTTTATCAGAAAATAAATTTCATTCTTCCAAAATTTTAAATTGTTTTAACCTCGCATAAGTCTGTGGGGAAAAAATCCTGATTAACATTTTCATCCATTTCAAATTAACATGGCAGATTTCCAAATGTTGGGTATTGCAAAGTGCCTGTCCCCAGCACATGGTCTCAACCATCTGCTCTGACCATCCGGAGAAGGTCCAGACTTCACCTCCAATGTGTCATTATAAGTCAAAGTGCTCCTGGCATTTGCGTGACTTTCTTTTTCCTCCAGCATTTTTCATGTGATGAATGGGCTATGGCCTTTCCAAACGAGGAACCTGCTGATTGCCTGCGTGTGTGTATCTTTCTTCTGCTTTACAGTCAACTGTGTATGTTTACGTTTGCCCGTTCGCCATCCTCCCTGCTCCCAGCTCCATCAAGCACATGTATCCCTGTAATACACACATCCCACAGACAGATGTACACATGCCTCGGGGAGCCTGAATCACAGCATGTCCAGGAAGATGAAAACTTTGGTACTGTTTCAAACTGACACTGTAATGCATCCCACTCTAAGTGAGGTTAGGGAAATTTTGTTTTCCCTTAAGAACACGGAGTTAATTCACACCCTGATTAATTACCCCGCCCTTACTTGCTTCAACCATCTCCTTCGCACATTTTGTTAAGCCTTGCATTGTGGGATAGCATCAGCTACTCATAGGAGGGCGCAGGCAGCTCGCATGGACGAAGTCACAAAGCTACAGAACAGATGTCAAATTTCTCTTCCTCTCTGCTTTTCAAATTGAAATATTCCCCACCATCCATAATCTTATCCTTCAATTCACCGTTCATTTAGTATTTACCAGAACAGGCAAATTCTTAGAAAACAAAGTGGCAATTTTCTGATGTAGATATTAAAAAAACAAGTCATTCATGTCCAGGCAGCAAACATCCATAGAACACTAGTTAGCAGAAGGATTTCAGTCAAAGGTGAGCTGTCAGGTTGAGGTAACTGTAAAGAGGGACGGTGGTGAAGCTTGCTATGGCACTGGGCAAAATACTCAACGGAGAGTTTAATACTGCCAGTGATTTTGATAGCCGTGGAAAAATACTCAATTAAAATGGCTCAGCAAGGGGGACAATGCAGCTATCTCTTCCTAGCCCAGTAGAGAACTTTACTGAATGCTGTTTTGTAATTGTCTGAGTGATTATATATATATGAAACTGAGTTAGAAGGTAGCTTGTGCCCCCCCACCCCCGTGACCAGAAACACTCCAGCACAGGATGGCCAGGGAATTCTCCATGCCCCACCCTGGCTCTGTACACACACACACACACACACACACACACACACACACACACACAAATCCATCTGTCAGGCATCAAGAATTGTAACAGTTAGAATAATCCTTCAGTGTAAATGTTTAAATGTTAAATGTCAGGTATACATGGAAGGATTTGAAGAAAGAATCTTGCAAATATGACTCTGTCACACATCTGGCTTGGTCTCCTCTGGATGTCTGAGTGCAAACTGTCATTTCAGATTTACTTTCCAACGAGAGGAATCTGGTCGCAAACCATGTACTCTCCAAGGGCTACTTAGATGATGATGCAGACCCGATGCTACTCCCTGAAGCACAGCCGACTCCCCATCCTTATTAGAAATACCCATTTCTTACATTTTAAATATCTTAAGTCAGTGATTTTCAGCCACTTGGGAAAAACCATGTTACACCATGTAATTCAACTTATTTCGACAGAGCAAGTAAAACCTTCAATCATTGTCCTAATATATTCTAGCAATGCTTCTTGGGCAAAGCCATATTGAACAACAATGCTGGCAACCACAGGCTAGGGCTTAACAATCAATAGCACACACAGTGCAGAAAACATATAAGCCTTCCCACAGCTGGAAGCCTTGCCTGGAGGCCCGGGCTTGCCCCTGGCACAGTGTCTCCTACTTTTTCATGAGCTCCAACAACGGTGCATTGCCGTCCAAGCTGCTAATGCACTGATCTCATAAACAGAGATCTGGCTGGCGGCACATTCAGAATGCTTTTTTGTTTTGTGTCCTTTTTGTTAATTCTGTCTTTCGTATCTAGGCAATCATGGTCATCTTTACCTACGACTGGTAGTGCTACAATCATAAATGAGTTCTTAGAGATGCGCTTCATGGGCCAAGTTGATGAGGGTGAACACGGGAAAGGAAGTCCGATGAAAGCCATTTCAACTGCTCTAGAAGCTGGCCTCCAGACGTCATCAGGTAGGACAGACAGAGGTCCTTTGAATAAGATGTGCTTAGCTAGCAGGTGGAGGAGCAGCTCTCAGGGACCAGACCACCTGAAAGGGAGGAATTTTAGCAAAGCAATCAGAATCGCCTCGCAGGCACTGCACTGAATTCAGTGGTTGACTAGGTGCGGGGTGCCTTAGCGAAGCTTTCCCTGATGACTGAGAAGGGGCAGCTGCGGATGACTTCAGCGGACAGTGTTTGCTCTTCTACCACACAGGAGGTCCTGGGTCCAATTTCTGAGACCATACATAAGAAAATAGAGAAATGGAAAGAATGGAATTGGAAGGTAGACAGACAGACAGATACACAGATCACAGTGAACAGAAAGAACACAACAGGCAGCCGAACAGCTGCTGGTAGATATTAAGAGAAGGCTGTGCTATTTACATTTCCCAATATGTTTAGAAATAGAATTTGGGAAATTTACTTTTTTAAAAAAAAGGGAAGTAAGACTCTATGACTCCTGAAAAGTTGTTAGTCGAGAATTGTTCGTAATGTAGACTTTCAAGTTAATGCATTTCCTTGGAGCAAATTATATAAAAAATTTGGTCTGCTAACCAATTAATTCCCAGAAATTCTTCTCCGTGTTCTTCTCACTGAGATTTTAATGCCACAATTCAAAGAATAAATTAGCTTCACTGACTAACGGTGATGTCTACCAGAATATAAAACCAGATTTCATAAACATGATACAAGGATCATTCATGTTATTTCACTTAGAGTGACCTTATGCTTAATTTTACAATACCATCAGTAAAGTTAACTTACAATGGACCCATGCATCTGAGCAATTAAAAGTTGATCTTGGTTCTGAACAGATGGCTAAGTGTTTAACATGGTTTGACACTTGCAGAGGAACATGGTTGAGTCCCTAGAACCTATGACTAGGAGCTGGCGACCACCTGTAAATACTGTGATTCCAGGGGATCTGATGCCCTCATCTGACCTCTTTGAGTGTCCACACGCATTTGCATGCACACACCACTTGTTAAAGCATCAATTCTTTGAGAACTTTATACGTTGGGCTTTGATCAAATTCACTGCCTCCGTACTCCTCCCAGATCCACTGCCCCTTCCCTAGCAACTACATTTTGTCTTTGTTTTGTTTATTTTCATCTATCAAGTCCAGTCTGTGCTGCCCAAGTATTCTTGGATGTGTGACCTTCTCTAGTGTATGGTTGAATTACCAGGGCAACACCCTTAAAGAAAACTGACCTCTCTCTCTCTCTCTCTCTCTCTCTCTCTCTCTCTCTCTCTCTCTCTCTCTCTCTCTCTCTCTCTCTGTCTCTCTGTGTCTCTCTGTGTCTCTGTCTCTGTCTCTGTCTCTGTGTACCTCTCTCCCTCCCTCTGTCCCTCCCTCCGTCCGTCCCTCCCTCCCTCCCTCTCTCTCTCTCTTTCTCTCTCTCTCTCTCCCTCCCTCCCTTCCTCCCTCCCTCCCTCCCTCTCTCTCTCTCTCTCCCCAGCAGCTGTCAATTGCTAATACTTCCTCAGCCAGGACTGAGGCTTTTTGTGCCTGCTTCCTTTCTCCATCTGGGATTTGGTCTGGCTTGAGCTTACAAAGGGCTGTAACAATCACCGAAAGTTTCTATTTGTATCTGTCCTAAGGTGTCCAGAGAATATTGCTTCCTTGAATTTATCCACTGCTTTGGGCTCTTAATGGTCTTTTTGTCCCCCTTCCACAATGATCCCTGAGTCTTAGGAGGAGGGGTATGATATAGATGTCCAGTTTAGAGCTGAGCATTCTAGTCTCTTATTCTCTGTACCTTGGCCAGAGAATTGTGGGCCTCTGTTAAATACCAATACTGCAAATAGAAGCTTCTCTAATGAACACTGAAAGAGGCATTAATCTATGGGAATAATAAGTCATTGGGAGTCAGTTTAGTATGGTGTCCATGTAGCAGAATAGTACTAAGCTCTCCCCTAGGGCCCATGTCCTGCCTACTCATAGGTTCTTGGCTCAACAATGGTGCCAGGTATGGGTTTCATCTTGGGAAACAGGACTCAAATTCATCAGAAATACTTGGTTTCTCTCCTAATGTTCATGCCACTATTGCTCCAATGATCATGTTTTGCTAGGCCAGTTGCTATTACAGTCTGCAGAACTCACAGCGGGGTGAGACTGGTCATTACTTTCCTCCTTTGCTAGTGCCTTCAGGACCATAAAAGCTGAGCAGTGGGGTGAAGGCTTCTAGGTCAATACCTACTACTGAAATGTCCTAAAATTACATCATTATCTTTTGCACAACTTTGTACATACATGCTTATAAACTTTGAGGAAATTTTATGGTGTATAAATTACCCCTTAAAAACAGTATTTTAAAAACATAAAGTAAGAGAACTTTTTGAGAAGTTCAAAAGAACAGACAAACCTTTACCCGAACGAAGGAAAAAAGAAGACGCAACACTGGAAAGAAAGGTGTTAAAAGGGAAGCTACAGAAATTAAAGGTGGAGAGACTATGCCAATGAAGCAGGCAATCTGAAGAGAAAGATAAATTCCTAGGAACACATAATCAACAAAAAATAATAATAATTAAAAAGAAGGCCAATGAGATGGTTTAGCAGTTGAGAACAACTGACAACCTGAGTTTGATTCCCAGGTCCCGCACAGAGGAAGGAGAGAACTGAACGCTAGCCTCTGACCTTCACGTCTGCACTGTAGTAATGTACACATAGCACACATGCACACACATGTGAACGTGCGCACCAATAGGTTACAATGTAATAAGTTTTTAAAGACAGAGAAAATCTAAACAGAAAAAAAAAATAAGTGAGATTTAATCAATCATCCAAATGGTCTCAACAAAGGAAAGCCCAGGAATTTTTTAAGTCACTTAATGTATACTGAATGAAACTGCCAAATAATGGAGGAGATGGAGTCCCAACTGGACATCTCTTGTCACTAAATGAAGCTTCCAGGACCAGGAATGGGCTGCTTCTGAGTTCTAAACAACCTAGGCTGTTGTCAAGACTATAGGTTACTCTCCAAAAACCAACTATAAGGCCCTATTGCGGGAGATGACACCTACACACTCATTGAACATGGAGAAGTTGAGATGGTGCCCACCGAGAGACTTCACCCTATGTACTACCATTTTTGGTACATGAAGGCACTTCTCGTGCTACCAAAAAAGATACATAAACATGAATCCAGCCACAGACCCCCTGATCTACAGGAGAGTCCTGCCTGGAAGATATATCTGAAGTAGTGCATTTTTTTAAATACATTTTATCAATTTTATGTGTATGACGGTTTTCCTGCATATATGTGTATGTTCACCACATGTATGCCTCATTTCCCTGGAAGCCAACAGAAGGCTTCAGGCTTCGCAGAACTGGAGTTGCAGACAGTTGCAAACTGCAGTACGGGTGCTGGGAACTGAAGCCAAGTCCTCTAGGAGAGCAGCCAGTGCTCTAATTGCCCAGGCATGTCTCTAGCCCCTGGGGTGCATTTCCTGTACACACATTAGCAGGCTTTAAAATCTCCCTGCCACTCCATGGCTTAGACGACTTGAGTTTACCACGACTGTGTTTAGTTATAAGTTTACCATTTATTCATTTTTCAATTCTGTTTTTTCTTGTGCAGATGCTTTTCAAGCGGCTTAGAAATGTAGCATTCCCTGTTAATGTTTTTCTTTACACAATTTCTGGTGCTCGCTCTGGGTACTATGTGTATGTGTACATAACTTTTATAGTCTTATTAGTGGCATTTTATTCACTCTAGTGAAGTACGGAAAACTTATTCATCTTTGTATTTTTTGCATTCCCCATTTAAAATGTGCTCAAGTTTCCACGTTCTCTTAGACTGACGTGATTTAGTACTGTCGTCACCAATTCAACCTCCAAACATAACTGTAGGCTCAGAAGGAGAGGGGACAGCGATAGTATTGAGCCCTGTATTTGGTGACTGTTCTTCCTTCCTTCCTAGCTACCCAGCGGCCATCTTGTTTGGAGAGAACTTTCTCCAGCTGTGCCCTTAGGCCAGGTCGGCTGTTACTTCCTCTTCGCTCCGCATGGTTACTTTACTAGCTTAACATTAAGAAATGTTGGTTCTTTTTTTATACTGTTTTCTGGCATTTGACACATACGGTGCCACTTCCCTTTGTTTTTCACCATTTCCGGTGAACAGTACACTGCCCTCTGTTTATCTGAAGCTAAAGGGTTGCTTTTCACTTATTCTATTAAAAAAAAAAAAAAAAAAAAAAAAAACTCTTTTTTAATGTTGCTTTTGTCTGATTAATTATAATTTCTTGGCATAGGTTTCTCTGGGTTTATTCAGTTCAGGCTAACTCGCTTTCTCCAAGGAAGAGCTTGTGAGTCTGGATGAACAGCTTTCTTCAGCACCAAATGCGAGAGGCAGGACATCATCGGGAACTTGCCATCTGGTAATCCCTCCAGTGCCCTTCTCCTTGTCTCCAGCACCCAGATGCTCATTCGTTTGCTCTATAATGCCAAGGGTTTTTAATTGCACTAAATGAGAAAAACTGGAAGGGCCCATCTACAATCAGCTGGAAACATGTGTTTTTAAATTCAATAGTTAAGAACGAATCGATTTTCATAGATGCGCTAATCTGCCTTTACATTTTCACTGAACCAACTACATTTCCGTAGAGTTGACATCACTTCATGCTAGAAGTTTCCATTCTAAAAAGCTGCCCCTTGCCATTTATTTTCTCCCTTCATGCCAGATTTGCCCAGGTTCCACATCAGCTACTTCACAGTCAGTTCAAGGAATTCTGACAGGAGATTGCGCGGGGGTAGAGAGTAAATGAGAATATAAGTGGGTGTCTAGGAGATGCTTCCCTTTCTGATTATTGCCCCATTTATTTCATTTGAAAGCTGTCAGTGAGCTTTTGAAAGCCATCTTCATTCACAGAAATCCGTACCTACCAACGGTTTACTCTAAGGAGGGTCATTTGGTTCCGACTCCTGGTACCTACTACTAATTAACCCTATATCACACTGTATTCCATTCAAAAAAATTCCTTCCACTTGTGACATTTTATTGGGATTACTCGCCAGTCTTTTCATTTTCCTTTAAGCATACGCTTCTTCTTGTCGGTTCCGTATGTAGGAGACTATTGGGACCGAAGGGTGGAAGGCATATGGCTAATATTAGCTCAAGAAGCTATAAGTGGATGCCTACATCGGCCATCATCTGCCAAGGCACCAGGAAGCCAGTCTGAGACAGTGGACGGTCAACAGCAAGCGGTCTACCCGACCTGGCTTTGCCCTCGCCCTTCACCATATCACATCCTAACTTCTCTTCCTTCAACCAAACTTTCCGCACTGCTAGAAACGGGGCGTTCGGAGAAAAAGACAGAACAACACGAGGAGAAGCAGGACATCCTACTGGGTGCATACAAGGGAAGCACGCTTTCCCAGCTAAAGCAGCCCACCACTCACCCAGCCTCCCAGAAGCTTTCATTTTATCAAGGGTCTGAAGGTGCGGCCACACAGGAAAACACATGCACGCGGGGCGAAGAATTACTTCCTTGTGAGCTTTCACTGGAGCGTTAAGGAGCCCTGTGGATACACACATGAAATTTTCTAATATTTGCCCACTGGGCAATATTTGTAGGCAAGGAAACAAACACACAGACATGTTACTTCACAGGTCACCCAACTGTCAACATTGGGTGAGTGGTAAGGGTTATCTTGCTCCAGCCTCTTCCTGAGCAATATTTTTTTCTTTTTAAAAAGTGGACTCATCATAAATATCATTGTGAAATCGACTTTATTCACTGAAGATAATGTGTTTTCCCATTTGGTTAAGTGGCCTTAAAAAGCATGTCTTTAATGGCTATAATAATACTGTACCTCAGAAAGGGGCTGTAATTTATTTAAACATTCCTTTATGCAAGGACATTTAAGTTTCTACATTCTTGCCAGTTTCATTAACACATTAATGCATATTCTCTAACACATGTTTTAGGTGTTTTCTCTTAGGGTGTGCTGTCGGAATCCAAATCACTAGATTGCAGCTCCTGGCAGCAAAACGCTATCTTTCAGAGTAAAAAACACGCTGTGGTTAAACCTGCCCATAGGGGCAGACTTGCAGAGACCCTTGGTAACTAACTGGTGAGCTTCAGACTACTTCCTTCCTAGGATCAAGGACGCCCTTCGCAGCTTGAACAAAGCAGTATTTGCCTCCCTGGCACCTTAGGATGGTTACTAGGTCGCATGTCTGTGCCGCCTGTAGTTTATAAACTACTAGGTGCTGAGGACCAATAGAGAGTCTGACTGCAGAAAGATGGCAAAGCATTTTTACAAAGTCCGAAGTACAGATTATTCAGGGAAAGAGAGCCACAGCCATACTGTAACGGCACTGCCTTCAAAATAAAACCAGCACACTGTCTGTATGTTGTGTTTCTTATTATCTACTTGGAATCTCTATTTTATGTTAAGTGTTTTAAACTAATACTTTTAATGCTACCTTCTCCCACGTTGCCATTGGGAAGTCTGTTTCCTTCTTTACTGGGCAGAGAATTATGCATGCATGGAAGCCTGGGAAGCGGCACATGTGCGCCTGCTCACTAACCTGGGGTCTACATACTTTATGAGCTTTTACTCATCCTAGATCAGTGGCTCTCAAACTGGGTCACGGAACCTTTGACAAACTCTACCTCCAAAAATATTTACATTACACTTTATATATTAGGAAAATCACAGTCATGAGGTAGCAATAAGAATAATTTTATGATTGAGGGTCACCGAAACATGAGGAGCTGTATTAAATGTCTGCAGCATTAGGAAGAACCACTGACTGAGACCAAACTAAGTTACTGAAGTGAGGGATTCCTGCCCACCCCGTTGCTGCCTATTTGTCCACCCCAACCCTTCACCAAAACAAAGCACAAGAAAAGCCAGATTCCACAGCTAGAAGACTCTTCCGGGGTCCAGGTAGACTCTGATGGTGTCCTCAAAGAAGAGGGACTTAACCACATGGCGAGTGTTCTACCTGCTGCCACTGGCCACCAAACCACGTCATCAATTTCTGAAACTCATAGTCTACGAAAATAGTAAAAAAGAAAGTTACTGGACAGAGGACAGACTACAAAATCCAAACATTCAAGAAGCACAGGCTACAGGAGCTGCCTATCCCGGCACTGCTGACTGTAGAGAAACTCAGTGTTAGCTGGTGACGGTCATTGTCCATTTAGCCCTATCAGCCTTGTAAACAAGCAAATTCCTCTAGAAATACCACAAAAGCCTTTCAATCATGTTCTTCATGTGCAATGCTTTTCTTTTCCTGAATTGGCACTGGCATTTAAGTGGAAAATTGGGAAAGAATGAGCCAGGACCTGATTCCCAGAAGACACTACAAGCATGTTCCTTTGTCTTTAGAAGTTAAGTCCAAGATGCTATAACAATGATAATGGGTCATAAACACAAAAGGAGTGTGTGTGTGTGTGTGTGTGTGTGTGTGTGTAGCTCTAGGGCACCTTTCTGCACCATAGGGGGCACACCTGTTGCTCGGCAATCAAGCATGGTGACTCTCAAGGGTAGTGATTCTCCCACATGCAGGGCATGTGTGCAGAAGACAGGGACAGACACTTCTTTGGTAGCTGTTTGGAAGGTCAGAAGCAAAGGGAGAAAGAGCAACGAAGGAAAGCATTAAGTATATGGAGTAGAATCTGTGTAGAAATACACATAAATAGTAAGGAATAAATGGGGAATTAATACCTGGGATGTGGTACAAAAGAATGGGTTCCAAGTAAAGAGACAAGAGGGGAGTCTACAAATAGTCAGTGGGGAGAGGAGGGCCCACTGCAAAGGACATGCAGTTCCATTTTGTTCAGACTGATTTAGCACCACCAGAAAACAGCAAGGAAACATGAAAGCCAGGCAATTTATCACAGTTATCATTTCCCCTGATAAGCATTTCTTTGTTTAAACAAGTGCCCATTATAGGAAACAAGGCCGCAATTGTATCAACAAACTCAGCTTCCACTGAGGTGCCCTGCAAAGAAATGGGGGGAAATGGAAAGAACAGATAAAGACGTTTGGTCTTTCGAAAACTATACAGCGACAGAGCGGCAGTTTCCGCTCTTTATTTTAAATATCAAAACAGACATTCAGTTCATCTATTTTCCACAATGTCCAGACATGAGATGCGAGAAATGATGCTTAGAATTTTCAACATCAGTAAAATTTGTATATCAGCATTCTGGTGAATTTTTGGCAGCTGCTTATAGCAAGATACAACCAAAGTGGGGAGGAGGGCAGACTGCCTTCCCCTTGCTGCTGGACTGTGCATATGTGTACACACACTTGTGTGCATCTAGACAGCGGTCAACAAAACTCTTATTCTACCCCAATCCAAGGGATAGAAAGCAAGAATTCCAGGAGCCAGGACAACATGAAGAAGCCAGCTAGTAAGGTCTTGGAATTCATTTGGCCATGGAAGGGCAGTGGGGGGCCCTGTCACAAGGTTGGACCTCTGGCGTAGCACAGTCCCAGAACGGCGGGTTGGCTTTGAGCATCATTGCTTAAGCAGACAGGGCCTCAGTTTTCCCAATGTGATGCTCTGTGGCTCCTCTGTGAATCTGTGAAGACTGAGTTCTGGCTAAGGTATTTTAAATTGTAAACACCTGCTGACTATCCTTTGTACCATGTGCTAGGGACCAGGCTTGCTTCAGATGTGCTTTGTCAGATTTGGGAAAATGTGTGTGTGTGTTTGTTTGTTTGTGTTTATGAGTGTATAAACATACAAAGATACATCCATACCTAAGCATAAATACCTGTGTGTGCACACACATGCAAACACACATAATACACAGATGAAGAGAGATGAAGCCTCAACATGAAATTCACTTATCTTTCTCTCTCTCTCTCTCTCTCTCTCTCTCACACACACACACACACACACACACACCTTGTACACAAAGCCTAAGTGTAAATTAATTTTTATAATATTTTTAATGCACCTACCCTTGACTAGAACCCATCATATGAGATTAAGTCTGGAATTCTCTCCTGTGGTATGTCAACATGAATTAGTCTTAATTTTTCAACTGGAGATGCTCAACCTATATTCTCTCTCTTTTTCTGGAATCAAAATGTAATTATATCATTTCCACCTTTTGTTTCCTCCCCCTAATAATTACCATGCACAACCCGCCTTGATCTCTCAAATTCATGACCTCTAGTTCTTTAATTATTATTACATATATGTGAATATTTATCTCTAATAAATATTAGAAATAATATCTAATTATTATAGAACTGCTCAGTCCATACAACTTTATATGTGTATGTCTATATATACAGAGTAATTTTTATTGAAATAGTCTTTCTCAGGGATGAGTCTCTAGATTAGTTAGCCAATACCAAGAGGTCAGCCCTGAGATCATATAAAAAATTATCCTGAATTTTGGTACTGTAGATTATTTGGCAAGTATCTAAACATCCACAAGAGATGATCAAATTTTCCAGCTTGCTTTTCACAAATCTTTTGTAAAACAGACAGGACAAAAGCAAACAAAGCCTTGGGTGCAGGCTGCCAAGCTGACAGACAGGTCAGGAAGCTGCTCAGGGGAGGGACCATCACCTGAGAAATGCAGAGAAGCAGCTGTCAATCATTAGGGAAGAAGTTGCTGCTTGGAAAACACACAGGGAAAGGGAGGGAAAGGGCGTGCAAGCTTGTCAGGTGGTGCCCAGCAGAAGCTGGGACAATGAGTGGTGGCTTGGGCCAGGAATTCTGCTACCTTCCGATCTCAAAACTGGACCAAGTTATAACTTTTGAAATTTGGGATTCTTATGTGTCAGATGGAAATTGTGACGGCAGAGACAGCAGCTGAGAATAAATAGATGGCATCGCATACCCTGAAACAGGCGGAAGAGAGCCAGCTGTCACAAGGACATAATTGTATGCAGTTAAAGGTCACCCTTGCTAACGGTGCTGCTTAGGAAAGCCTGCTGAATGTGGCCCAGGGCTCCTCACCCTTCACAGAACTTGAGCCATCATGATGTACAGGCCTTACAAAGTTTATCCACAATCAGCTTTCCGAGACATGGCCATGTCCGCCAAAGCACGTTCTCATTCATCCTTTAATTCTATGGACTGTGAATGGAGTCATTTCACCTGCGGTTAGAATGAACAAAACAGTCAGCCTCGCCTATTCTGTCAAACCTACGAATCAAAGATTAAAGGCAAGAGGTGATCTCCACAGACAAGAAAGAGCATTGGACAGCCAGAAAGAATGGTCCTCAGGGAAGGGGAAATCAGTGTCAGATCCAGGACCCAGAGGAGTGAGCCCCATAAGTACCCGTGTGCCCAGACACACAGACAGAGCGGTGGGTGAGATCAGAGCATGGACAGGCTGGGTGTCTCTGATCTTGGTGGGAAGCGAGCTGCCACGAGTGTTAGTTCTTTAGTAAAGACAGTCTCCACATTCTTGAGAGATTTTCAGGTCAGTCCCTTGAGCCACACCTTCAGCCTTGCCAAGAGCTCTCAATCCAGCCCACCACCAGTGCCCACCAGAGAGGTGCCGCGTCACTAAACAGCCTCAGCCTTCAAGCTGCTCTCTCACAGTTCTTTTCCAAATCTTTGAAAGAATAATCTCCAGTGTTTCCTTCAAAAATCATCTTAAAATGACCCGTTTCATTCACCTTTGTTCTCACAGATTGTGCGAGGTTGAGAACATAAGTTTAGTTTGAAACCTAAACTTAGAAAAACCATCTTGAAGACTTGACAAGGGGGATAATTACACAGACCTCTCTCTCTCTCTCTCTCTCTCTCTCTCTCTCTCTCTCTCTCTCGTCAGAATAGGGCAAGGCAGCAGCAGGAGAGAGTCAACAGAAAGTGACACTTGGAACCACCACGCCTTGGGTTGCCTCATAATGCCGGAACCTGCTTTGTTCCGCTTGCCCTCGGAGGAAGACAAGTGGACTAGAATTTTTCTGCTGCAGACTCTTTTTACAAAACAGAGCTGCATCCTTCTCGATGGCCAGGAAATAATGATACATCTTGTACATGTGGGTTGACTACTTCAGAAAGGGGGTAAGAATTAATTTCAAATCCATCACATAGTTTCAAGCTATTTCCCATGAGACTTCCTGCCAGGCCACTGCACTGGAAGCCATAATTTCCATATTTATAGAAAACAGCAGTTCAGCCAAAGTGGTACATTGTGTCCACACAGTGAGACCGCACTCCGGGAAATGGATTAACTCACACTATCATCGCTAGTGTCTAGGGTCCTTTTAAGAAAACTATAATATTTGACCCCTTAATTCAGAGAGTTTCTTGAAATGTATCAAGTCTTAGCAAAGACTATAATTTAAGGAACTGGTTTCTAACTTAATAAACTTCCTTGCCAGCTAAACTAAAATGCTGATATCTGTGCAGGGCATAGTAAGCGAAAGTAGAAACAAATGGGGGCAGCTGGTGCTTTCGTTTAATCCATATATCTCGCAGCCACACCAGGTCTTTATTTATTTATGGTTCTGAACGTATTCTCCAAGGTTGCTGCACAATCTGTTTGCACGCTATATATAACTTGTTCGGGGGCGAGGGGAGGAATAGATGTACAGGTGAGTCTATATTTAGACAATGGGGACTTGAGTCTAAGAAAGGATAACTTGCTGGTGAAAAGGCATCTAAAAAGCAAGTTAAACAAATCACGGGTGGTGGTGACGTTGTGTGACTTAATCATGAAAGGTCCAGGCACGAATTCTAAACTTTCCAAAAATCTGCAATTTTATTTATGGTTATTGCACAAAGCATATGAAACCAAAGTTTCATAATAAAATTTTGCGTTGGTTGTAGACAATGATACTTGTGAGACCCACGGATGTGAGCCTGTTCCGCCCTGACTGGAGGTCAGAGAGTCTGAGCTTATTTTTGCCCTTTCAAAGCTGTTCACAACAGGTGTGGCTACGAACAAGCGATTCTGACTTGGGGTGTGGTTCATTAGTATTTTGTGTCTAGCGCTGAATCTGCTCCACCTGGACCAAAGGTCAGAGAAGTCAAGGCTATTCCTTAGATCATGTTAATGAAGTCTGTTGCCTCCCCTCCCCCCTTTTGGAGTGAAGTATATAAGCGTGTGGAAAATAAAGGTGGATAGATTCAGTATTCACTCAATGTCCCTCCTGGTGCTGTTCTGTGCTTCTGCCTCTTATTTCTCTCATATCTCTCTTCCTTTTCCTTAATAACTCTAATACTCATGCTCCTATCCTGTTAACATATGAATTTCACCAAGGCTGGTCTTTGACAGACACTAGCCTGAGATACCCAGCATTCAGTTAGATTTATATTTATTAACTAAAATCAAAGTCAAACACACCGACTGGACAATCAGAGTTGGGAGCAGCACTACATCTTCAGGAGTGATGATCTTCTCTCCCCAGCAGCCTTCACTGTACCCATGACAACCTGAGCATCGCCCAGCACAGCTTCATGTTGAAAAGTACCCTCATAGCCTGGGTGAGGAAGCACATGACTACAGCAACAGCTCCAGGACGGCAGTGACAGCACAACGGAGGGTCTGAAGCCAACAGAAATTAGAGATTAAAACTGTCTCAAAACCACAACAGTGAAGTAAGACAAACACACTGCATAGCTTCAAGAGATTTTTTAGATTTTTTCAGTAAAGTTTTAAATAAAAGTGTTGTCTATAGTTAAATTTAACACGACCAACCAAAACTATATCCTGACAAAATTCCAAAAGTTATCTTAAAATATTTGTCTAAATATGTTACACTAAAGGTAGACTATAGGCCCTCTAAACAGGTTTTAAAGCACGTAATGAAATTTACACCCTATGGAAGCTTATAGTTTACTAAAGCTGTTATCGAAGGAAAACGCAAACAGCAGTCGCTACCCTGTTCTACTCCCCTGCTAATCTGGGATGGTGGCTTTATTTCTTTCATATTTTAACATTTTAGAAAGGATGCACTTCTAGAAACAGTATCCGCAATGATTTGGCTATGTTCTTTTCTTCTTCCTAACACAGTTACTGTATGAAGAGCTGTGGTGAATTAGACATGAGAAAATATACCTAGTTCCTAGCAGATTCTTCTAGATGCTTGCACAAAAGTCCTTCACCAACAGTCTCAGAGCACTGGGCCAATTCCTAGAGAACCAGTTTTTAGAATGTAAAATACCGAATACAAATCGATTCAACTTTAATCATGTGATACTTTATGTAACTCACCAAATGCAAATACAGCACTCTCCAATGAAACAAAGCCAGCGTCCACCAGCCTGTTCAATGCCAGCCTGCGGGTGCCATGTACCCTCTGGCTGGAGTGCCCAGCACCACCACTAAAAGCCTGAGACAAGATGAGTGCAGTTGAAGGGAACGAGTGAGATATATTGTCATCAAAGATGTATAGCCTTCAATAAGCCCCATAATCACTGATTTAGAAAACATACATAGAGACGTAAACAATCCACAGAAAAATCAACAGTGCCATTGATCCTGCCTTGGCCAGAGGCAGCAAATGAATTATTAAGTCCATTAGTATTTATTTTCATTAACCAAAAACCATTTCCATCATTATGTCTCCATTAAATACTGGTTGATCAAATATTTAAGGGACATAAATTTAGAGAAATCAAAAACAAATCTGTCTCATCATTAGCAAATGAGACCGTGGTCATCTCTGTCTACAAATGTGGCTTTAAGGGCCTCAAAACTACTGAGTCCAAGAGGGTGACCTTAGAAATCTTACAGCAAATAAGAAACAATGAATAAACCCAGGGGTCACAACTCCCTGACGCATGGTTCTGTCCCAATGGTTTGGATACCTCCTTTGGCTAGAACACTATCCGACATGATCCTGGAGGAGTAAGACATGGTTCTGCCCTCAAAGCCTGGGAGTCTTGGTAATGTCTTTGGGACTTCAATCATGTCAGCTGCAGTTAGAGACATGGAGGGAACACAGAACAACAGAAAACATTAAAAAAAAAAAAAAAAAAAAAAAAAGTCCGGAGCACCTCCCAGGCAACTTCCAATTGAAAGAAGCACTCCGGTTTGACAAAGCCCTAAAACACAACCAGGACTCACAAAGGCCACACTGATCAGCATGACAGTGGCTACATGAATGGATGTTTACCACGAGCCAGGTGTTTTGTGAGGTCACTAGACATCATCCTAATTTTACACAAGAAGACTTGGTCAGGGCTAGGGTGGTGGCCTGACATGGCACACAACCCTGAGTCACTCCAGTTCCCAGGGCTCTATGCTCTCTTCTGACCTCTGTGTACATCAGGCATGAGAGTGGTGCACATATAGGTAAATGCTCATACACATAAAATAAAGTAAAAATATCTGAATAAGAGTTTTAGAGACTTACTTAACAACTTCTCAAGAAATCTATATATATACACATAAACACATATATTAATAACAATTATTATATAATTGAGCCTCTAGTTTCAAAAGATCATATAATTGGTTCTTTAAAAAATACTCCTGATCTCCCGGAAGAGCACACACACACACACACACACACACACACACGTCCCTACAAGCACTAGAGTCCAGCGTTGTCTCTCTTCTAGTCTGCCTGCCCTGAATATCCCAGACTGAATCAGTTGATGAAGCTGAAATACTTGCCTTATTGAGTCAGTCATTTGTTGATAAATAAGTATATCAATAAAGTGAGAAACAGGGAGAATTTAAACAAAAACATTTCCAACACATTAGGCTTTAATTACTTGTAAACTGAAGTAATTATTGGAGGGATGATATTTTTAGAAAGGCAATTAAATTTAGCCAATGGACATTACCGACACTAAGGTCCCTGAGACACAAAAGATTTTCAAAGAGAAACAGAAATCAGCAGAAGGGCCCAAGAGATGGCCACAAAAGATCAGAGACCAATTTGCCTCCCTATTCTAGGAGAAGAAAGCATAGACCTCATTTTCCCAAGATTCTGAGAGGATTGCATTCCTTAACTTAATTAAGTACTCATCCAAGATACTATCTAAAAATGCTGACCCCACAGCTGTGGATGACTCGCCGTGGTCTCCAGAAGTCCTATTTGGAATATCCATTTTCTGGTCTCTAACAGAGACCAGACTTAAAACGTGAAACATTTGTTCAATATTCTCATTTATACGATAACTGTGTTTTTCTAAAAGGTGTGTATATGTGATCATAAAGAATCTAAGAAGAAAAATACAATAAGAAGAGGAGGAAGAGTTCATTTCACAGTCTTTCATAGTAAAACAATTAGAAATATGTGCTGTCCAAAAACATCTTCCCGCAACACTGTGGGAGCTTCCCCACTGCAGGACCAGGTTCTCGTGGGCGAGGGTTCGACTCTGAATCTCCTCTCTCAGGGGTCAGCACAGACTGGGATGGGCAGAGAGCCCCTAGGTCTCTACTGCCTACTCTTTGGTGTGAGTGAACGGAAGAGCCTTCTAATGACCATGATCAGCTTAGATACTGCAGATCCAGCATGGCTTCCTACCCATGGAAGGTAGATATCTATTCATTGTGAGCTGGACCAAACACAAACAAAGCCAAGCATGATTCAGTGACCATCATCAACAAGAAACTTTAAATAACTTTGACACAGCTTCCAAAGTGTTCTCTTCCTTTGGAATAACTAATATATTTTTTTAATGTTTTGGCATGCAAGTCGGAAATATTTAGCCCAATATCTACCAAGTAAAATTTTTAACATTTTATATAGTCTGAAGACACACTAAATATATACACACCATCTAAACAAACACAAATAAATTGTATTGCTGTATGCATGTACAAATAAACACATCAATAGGTAACACATATACACCTATAATAGGAGTTAGCGTGCTGATATAAAGCAGCAAGTGATGATACCCTGTGGGCGTCTTATATTTGCCCTCCATCATTCCATCTGCTGAAACACATTAACTTTATTTCCCTTTTTTTCACCCTTTCAGATATGGCTACCTTGGTAGTAAAAGTGCCATAGCCACTTGTTTCAAAGATTACATAATTTCTTTCTCTTGCAGGAGCCTGACTGGCCTTCCTCTTATGATGCTTGTTCAGCCTATTCCCACTGCGAAGACTTAAAGTCACATGTCTGATCTAAAGACCTCTCTTCTCCTTTTCATTGGTGAGATTGATTAAATTGATAAAAATAGAATCCCAACCTGTCACAGCTCTTTTAGTCATCTTAATTAATTGTAATTAGTTTTTAAATATTCAGATCCTGATTTCCCATAAAATCAAGGACATGCACGCACGCTCGCGTGCACGTGTGTGTGTGTGTGTGTGCGCACACACACACACACACACACACATACACGAGCTGTCATTATTTCTCAGAAAGGTAACCAGCCATTCTTCCCCGTGGTCTTTCATACTTTCAACTCTGATTAGTATGTGTGTAGTTGGTAAATAATTGAATTAATTTTATAGTGAGTGACATATTTTAAATTCTGCAAAGCATTTTATTCTGGGAATTCAAATCAGCCCTTTCTTTTCCCGAGGTAGCTCAGTGCACGCCTACAATAATAAGTTGGAGCAGATTCTTGACTTTCCCATTAGCATCTAACAATTTATGAGCTTTTGATATCCATGGGATGATCTTTAAATGATGATTTTAATTCCCCAGTGCACCTAGATAACTAGAAAAATAATAGACAATAAATGAGTGCTTTAGAAAAGGAATTTAACTAAGAATTTAAAGCTTCACCCAAGCTGAAACTAATCAAAAAAATCTTATAATGGTCCTGAACTGAATTCAATATTCTTTTTACATTATTAAAGAAATACATCAGCCTCAAGTAACTTATTTCATGCAGGATGCACAACTACTCCATGATGTAGTAATCATTATCTACAATTTATAGATGAGAGAGCGGAGACTCAGATATTTAGGCTGAATCGCTGCTGTAAGAGAGCTGTTCAATACACACACAGCTGTATGCAAAGCCATGGTCATGGTACCATGCCAACCCCTGATGGAATATGGGTCCTTGAACTTTCATAAGAGCCAAGCATTGCATTTCAACCCACAAAGTATACTCTGCGCTTCACTGTCTATGGATTATCCAACTCACTTGGGGCCAATTTATCACTGACTACTCACTGAGTAGGCAGTAGTAGTCTTTTATCTTTAATAGTGACTATTTAAAATGGCAATTCATTTTAGAATTTAATTAAAGAATCAAATATAAAGGAATTTGCACACTAAATAATAATTTTCCCATTAAGGATTTGCTTAGAACATTACCATGGGAATGGAAGGAAAGGTTACGTTTTTCCTAAACAGAAATCTTTCCATAAGCACCAATCAGTACAATCCATTGTCAGAGCACAGAAGTCATGCTTCCATTTGATAGAGACAATTATATGCCCCTCACACATTCCATGTAAATAACTTTTCATTAAAATGACATTTAATTACCAATTCTTGGGAAGTTCTGAATGCTATGGAAACTGGGTTTTCTAACAAGTTTGATTGAACCCTAATCCCAAATTATTGAGCCGAATTTTAGATGAAGTGAAGGATTCTTTCCTTCTCATTGCTCAGAACTTATCAACTCACTGGTACAACACTACAGATGAGAAAAATAGTTTGAGGATGATTATTAGAAATACAGCTAATCATTCCTATTAGAAAGCAATTCTCATCTGTAACATTATAGGTCCCAAAGGACCTTTTCACTAACATTTATAAGGCCAGGAGCCTACAAGGGTGGAGCTTCTATCTCCCTCCGGGCGAGGAAATAGCTGTTTCTTGGACATCTTCCTTGGGGTGAATGCTGGCATGTTTGCCAGCACCCTTTTATCTGACTGGTGATTTCCTAAAGACTCTGTGCTATCTTCAGCGGTGATGCAGATCCACCAGGTTGGGAGCCCTATGCCCTGCTCCAGCTGAGCTAGGAAACAAGGGAGCCAGTGAACGTACAGAAGCTCATGATGCCCATTGTTCCAGGAACAGTATCATCCTTTGTGTCTGCTCTAGTTTGTGACTTATGCCAGCACATGTGATGCTGGGGACTTGTTGACTTACACGCAGTATCTTAGCTAGGGATCCATTGCTGGGAAGAGAGATCATGGCCCTGGCTACTCTTACACAAGAAAACATTGCACTGGAGCTGGCTTGCAGGTTCAAAGGTTTAGTCCTTTATCACTATGGTAGGAAGCATGGCAGTACACAGGCAGACATGGTGCTGGAGGAGCTGAGAGTTCTACATCTGGACTGGCAGGCAGCAGGATGAGCGAGCAAGCCACTGGGTTCTGCTTGAGCTGAAATATCAAAGTCCACATCCAGTGATTCACTCTCCCCCGACATAGACACACCTACTCCAACAAGGCCACATCTCCTAATAGTGCCATTCCCTATGTGCCTATGGGGACCCCTTTTCAATCAGACCATCACAGGCAGGGTAATATCTCAAATGTCCCTGATAGACAAACTTATAATTTACTACTCCAATAAGTACCTGTAGGTGCTCACTAAGTTCAATGAAAGATTTTTAACTTAACATCTGCTATTTATGCCTAAGCAATTAGATACAAACCCATTAAAGGACAGCATCAGCATTCAGTAAATGCTTTGCCACTAGACGTTGATGATAAGACTCTATTCCTGGAAACAATGTTCTGGAGAAATCAGGCTGTAGCTGAGCCGGAAGCATTCTCCATAGCGGCTAGTCTTTATGATCCCAGGCGGTGCTATCCAAGCTACTGGGAAAAATAAGGAGGTCATCAACAATTTTACTCATCTCTGAACCCTGTGAGTCACAATAAATGACCTATCAGAACTCATGCTTGGTTCTGTAAACCCGGTCAACGGCCCTTGGCTGAAGAAGTCACAGGCTCTAGGAACAAACCTACTACTATTGTTTTGCTGGACATCAGTCTGTCATCTAAATATCACGCTTCCACCAAGGGATTAGCATTGCCTTCTCAAGAGAAACATAACACCATAGCAGCTGGTAGCTAAACTGAGACCCATAACTGACCAGCGTTAGCAAGAAAAAGATGGTGGAATGCTAGGCCCCAATGAAGACAGAGCCTCCTCCAAAGTTCATGGAGCATCTTCTCGGCTGAGGAGGTGGAAAGTCAGTGAGATGGCAGAGGATGCGGGACGTGAAACAAATGATGTCGTCAGAACAGGACAGCCATCATGCTCCTAAATTCACGCGAGCTGTGGTTATTGCACATGACTGGGGCCATCACCATTTCATCACGGATGAGGGAGGGGGCCTACGAGCCTCCCCCCTGACCTGGAGGGACCACTGGCCATGCTTCTGGGGGGAAGGGTGTCACTTTCATTAGTGTTGTAGACACAGATTGCCCTTGCTGTGCTGAATAGCTTCTCATTCACACTAATTAAACTCAGTGGGCCACACACACAGGGAAAAAGGGGACATCAAACTAGGAGGGGGACCTCTGAGCCGAGTACCAGTGGAAGAAGGAAGAGATGGAGGCATGAGTAAAATTCATTATATGAACGCATGAAAATGTCAAACAACTTCTAAGATGTGGAGGGGGGAGTCCAAAAAGAAAAACAGGAATGGGATTGTCTGGCCACCTCTGCTACCAAAATAATCACCATTGGATTATTAAAGTCCTGGTATATACACCAAAGACAAGCTATCCTTCCCACATCCTGAAGGATTACATGCTTTCATGGGCTGACCTGCAAAATTCCTGCAATCAGTCAGTCTCCCTTGGAAGCCGTGCAGAGATGATTTCCTATATCAATCATGCTGTTCAGTTCAGCTCAGGGTGATCAAAGCCAGACAGCATAAGGGCTCTGAGGTTATAATATTTGCTTCCCGCTTCACCCCACTTACTCAGTGGGTACTTATCACCAACAGTGCAATTCTCGGTGTTCACTTGGTCCCTTCTCACATTAGAGATCTAGACAAGCACTGTTTAGATCCTCTCTTCACAGAGGCTGACCCAGAGGTTGAGACCTAGCAAACAAGTAGACTTCTCTCTACTTCACAGGACACAGGAGTCGAACAAAACCTTAGCATCGTACACAGAGTAGAATATCACCAATGCTAGCCCTTCAGAGGGAATGTACCTGGGCTGGGCAGTTCCCAGGCTGAGACGTCTATATCTCCAGGCTCTGGGGATAAGTAGTTCTGTCTGACCACAGTGGGGTCTGTTCTGAATTCGTAGGATACCCAAGGTAGAAATTGTGAAACCAGAACAAAATACTCATGTCCATAAAACCTGAGGCTCCGCTCTTCAACAACAGTACTGACCCTCTTGTGGTCTCCTTCAGATTCTCACTAATTTCCCCGTGAGAGGTAGAGGAACACTATGGTTGGGGGGGGGGGGGACTGAGAGCCAGGATGCCTGGAGTTTTTAGTCTTGGCTCAGTCACTATCTAGGCAATCATCGGTGCCTTTGTTTTTATCATCTATAAACAGGATAAAATAGTGCTTCAAATACAAGGTGATTGTAAATACTGTCTTAAACAAACTTCTCCAAGCAGCCCTAAGCACAACACATATTATCTATCATCTCCCATAACCATTTTATCACTGCTGCTGCCCCTGAGTCTTTTCTGGACACACTGGCCACTGGTCCCATTTTGTTTAGCAATCTGTTCTTCAAGCAAGGCCAATTCTGCCATTAGGAACAAAGTTGGTCAAGAGGAAGGCAATATGTTTTACACTTAGTTCTCAGACTGTCTGTCTCGGTAAATACCCTGGAAGAGAAATAGCACTTTGGCTTGGTACCCTTGCATTGGTCTGTTGTTTTCATACATCCATGTGGGAGAAGAATGTTGCCACACATTTCAATATAAAATGTCCAGAATCTTGCCCCTGGGATCTACATATGATACCTCACATGTCAAAAAAAAGTTTGTAGATGTGATTAAGGTTAAAGACCTTTGAGATTACTCAATTTATCCAAGTAAACTCAATCCAACCACCCTAGTCCTTAAAAGCAGAGAACTTTTTTGGTGACCCACTACTTCTGGCTTTGAAGATGGCTGGGTACCACAAGCTAAAGCACATGGGTGGCCTCTGCCGTTTGGAGACTAGAGTCTTTTCCTCGGATTCTCCAAGAAATGCGGCACTGCAGACACTGTGTTAGACCTAGGTTCTGTTGCTCAGGCCTGTGAGGCTACCCTGATTGTTCCTACAATAACAGAGGACAAGTATGGCTCTCTTATGGTTTGAATAATCTGCCCCCTAGAGACACCTTTGTCTTTGGGGCCCTCAGCTGCTGGCATGGCTTGGGAAAATTGTAGAAACTTTAGGAGAAGGGTCACTGGTAGAGTGGGCCTTCTAGTTCTGCCTTGGTTTCCTGATTCCTCAAGACATAAAACAGCTGCCTCACATGCCCACTGCCCCAGCCTGGGATGCTGACCCTGCCACGTCTTCCATGCTATGATGGGATGTAACCCTTAAATCATGAGCCAAAATAAATGCTTCTACCCTCAAGTTGCTTCTCATTAGATATTTTATCATATCAATGAGAATAAATAAATCTCTTTTTTATTCTCCTTCTATAAAGAGACCCAATGCTAGGTACTGCACTAAGGGACTAAGTAACAGGAAAACACAAATTTGCTCATTCATTTATTCATTCATTCAAAAACTCATCTACTCACTTGGTGGGTTTACTAAGTTCCTCTCAAAGTCCAGACACTGTTTGTATGCTCCCCAACTCCAAAGGAAATTGGAGTTTGGCTTCTACTCCCGCGGAGCTCACAGTCCAGAGGAAAGAGACAGACACTGAACAAAGCATCGATAAATTAATTACCAACGGTGACCAGTGCAATGAAGAAAACGAGTCGGGAAAACGAGACGGGATTATGAAGTAGAAGCGCCAAGGCCAGGGCTCAAACTTCAGTCTTCCCAGACTGGGTGGGTGTAAGGCTCTCCTGGCAGTGACAGCTGAGCTAATATCTGAAAGGAGTAAGGAGCCAGAGAGGCAAAGATCCAGGACAGCTTGTAAGACACCAGCCCATGGGTGGCCTAGCCCCCCCCCCCTCAGAATCTGCAGGAGACAAGATATACCATGCTTAAAAACTGCTACCACTTCTGGCGGCAAGGATAAGTACACTGTGAATTGCTACTCTCATCTTCCTGTCCTCACTCTTCGCAAGCATGACTTTGAAGGCTTTATTTAACATATTTTATGAAGAGTGTAAAGGCGGCACTGTCCCAGGCCCCCCGGCCATCGTTCTCAGCAGGAGTGCTGGTCTCCCTAGCTGAATATGGATGGAGTTAGAGACCCTGCAAAGGCTGCCTGCCTTTCCCTGGAGGAATCTCCCAGTGCCACGGCGCTCATCACTGACACAGGGCCATAGGATCCGCGGCTCGGGCTCAGGATTGAAGCACCACTATCCCTGTGGACCTCAGCTGGCTCCACTGGCACCTCATCCTGACAAACAGATCCAGGTTTGGAGGTGGTGGATACAAGCCTGTCCTATCGCACTGGAATATAGTCTTTGGTAAGTGGATCACAAATACAGAAAGCAAGCCACTCAGAGCGTCTATTGAGAAGTTCTCGGGTCCAACATGGATGGTAAAATAGTGAAAACCGCTTCAATTCAGTGTAAGATTCCATATCAGCTGGTACAGCTTCTCACACTTGCCTCCTCCACAGATCCTTTATGCAAGAGAGAATTCTCGGGTTTACTCCCTGACTATACTAGACCTGCGAGAATGAGCTGGTACCCTGCAACTGCCTCTTATATCTGGTGACAGCTCCTTCTACATCCACCTACCTGCATGAGAAAATGTCTGAGCTGAGATAAACCAGACCTCAGACCTGGAGAGCCCTGCTCATTCCTGCTGTTTCCTATGTTAACATAATGAACTCCACGGCACATTGAATCAATACTGGGCAGGAATACTTCCATGTGGAGCATGTGCAATTGACACTTGGAGCAGTGAGAATTCATTGCTTCTGAGGTCTTAGAGCCAGGATATCTGGATCTGTTTTCCAGCTCTCCTATATAATAACTATATGACCTTGAAGAAGACACTTGCCCGATCAGAGATCAATCCTTTTTTCTCTTTAAATTGAGGTCAACAGTAACGCTCATTCTTCCTGCCTCAAAAGGCTCTCCCAATTATAATATGAGAAACACTTTTTAAACTATAAAACACAGTGTGAACTGAAAACCAGCACCCTCCCCGGCTTACGGCACTCATATGTGCTGTGACTTCAGTAGATAGGAATTCTCTGAGCACCATCCACCAATTGGCAGCAGACCTTGGCCCTCCTCCCAGGTTTTCCCACGAATTCCTCTACTTTACACACCTATACCAACCTGCCACATACAGGTCACATGACTATAACTACAACATTCTCTGGAAAATAGTGCCCTCCAGGACACCAACCGCAAGGCCCAGCTAGCATGGAACTCAGTTCCAACCTTGGCCCTTGCTTTTACCAAAATACTCAAAAAAAAAAAAAAAAAAAAAAAAACCAAAAGAAAACTACTAAAGCATAAATCACACATTAAACCCCACACACTAATAGTGGAAGACTTCAACACCCACTCTCACCACTGGACAGGTCTGTCAGACAGAAAAATCAACAGAGAAATAAGGGAAATAATAGATGTTATGACTCAAATGGACTTAACAGATATCTATAGAACATTCCATTCAAACATAATAGAATATATCTTCTTCTCAGCACCTCATGGAACCTTCTCAAAAATGGACCATATACTCAGTAACAAACAAACCTCAAGAGATACAAAAAATTTGGAATAATTCCATGTTTCTTATTGGATCACCATGGCTTAAAAATAGAATTCAATAAAATTAGAATTCAATTAAATAAATAAAATAAAATAAAATTAGAATTCAATTAAAATTAGAAAACAATAATTTCAGAAAGTTCACAAACACATGGGAATCAAACAATGCTCATTGGAATCATCAATGGGTTCAGGAAGAAATAAAGGAAGAAATCAAAGACTTCTTAAACTTCAACTGAAATGACCACACAACATATCCAAATTTATGGGACACAATCAAAGCAGTGTTAAGAGGAAAATTCATAGCACTAAAGGCCTACATAAAGAAGCTGGAAAAATCCCATACTAGTGAGTTAAAAGAACATTTGAAAACTTTAGAACAAAAAGAAGCAAACTCACTAGGAGAAATAGATGGCAGGAAATAATCAAATTGAGAGCTGAAATCAACAAAATAGAAACAAAGAAAACAATACAAAGAATCAATGAAACAAAAAGTTGATTCTTCAAGAAAAATCACCAAAATAGACAAACTTTTATCCAAACTAACCAAAAGGCAGAAAGAGAATATCCAAATTAGCAATATCAGAAATGAAAAGGGGTATTACACGAAAAGGGGCCCGCTTGTTTGTCCCATCTGCCCAGCTAGCTTAGCCCCGAAATAACCTCACAGAAATTCTATTAATTAAATCACTGCTTGATTCATCCACAATGATCAAGAAGGCTTCATCCCAGAGATGCAGAGATGATTCAACATAGGAAAATCTATCAATGTAATCCACCATATAAACAAACTGAAAAATAAAACCACATGATCAACTCATTACATGCTGAAAAATCCTTCAACAAAATACAACATCCCTTCATCATCTTGGAGAAAGCAAGGATAAAAGGAACATACCTAAACATAATAAAGGCAATATACAGCAAGCCTACAGCCAAAATCAAACTAAATGGAGAGAAACTCAAAGTGATCCAACTGAAATCAGGAACAAAACAAGGCTGTCCACTCACTCTGTTTCTATTCAATATAGTTCTCGAGGTTCTAGCTAGAGCAATAAGAAAACAAAAGGAGATCAAGGGGATACAAATAGGAAAAGAAGAAGACAAACCCTCACTATTGACTGATGATATGATAGTTGACATAAGGGACCCCAAAAATTCTACCAAGGAACTTCTATAACTCATAAACACCTTCAGTAATGTAGCAGGATAAAAGATTAACTAAAAAAAACAATAACCCTCCTGTACACAGATGATAAATGGGTTGACAAAGAGAAACATCATCCTTCACAATAGCCACAAATAACAAAATATCTTGG
Organism: Arvicola amphibius; assembly: GCF_903992535.2. Classification (NCBI taxonomy): domain Eukaryota; kingdom Metazoa; phylum Chordata; class Mammalia; order Rodentia; family Cricetidae; genus Arvicola; species Arvicola amphibius. Next base: position 37,757,505 of record NC_052059.1, read on the forward strand.
AGTAACTCTAACTGAACAAGTGGAAGACCTGTATGACAAGAACTTTAATTTTTTTTTAGATTTATTTATTTATTGTGTATACAGTGTTCAGCCTCCCTGTATGCCTGCAGGCCAGAAAAGGGCACCAGATCTCATTACAGATGGTTGTGAGCCACCATGTGGTTGCTGGGAATTGAACTCAGGACCTCCGGAAGATCAACCAGTGCTCTTAACCTCTGAGCCATCTCTCCAGCCCAGAACTTTAAATTTTTGAAGAAAGAAATTGAAGAAGACACCAGAAAGTATAAAGATATAAAGATCTCCCATGCTCTTGCATATGTAGAATTAACATAGTAAAAATGACCGTCTTACCAAAAAGCAATCAACTGATCCAATGCAATGCCCATCAAAATCCCAGTAAAATGCTTCACAGAAACTCAAAAGAACAATATTCAACTTCATATGGAAAAGCAAAAAAACCCAGGATAGGCAAAACAATCCTGTACAATAAAGGAACTTATGGAGGGATCACATTCCCTGACTTCAAACTCTACTACAGAGCTACATACAGTACTGAAAACAGCCTGGTATTGCCAAAAAAACATACAAGAGAACCAATGGAACCGAACTGAAGACCCAGATATCAATCCACACACCTATGAACACCTGATTTTTTGACAAAGAAGCTAAAAATATCAAATGGAAAAAAGAAAGCATATTAAACAAATGGTGCTGGCATAACTGGATATCAACATGTTGAAGAATGAAAATAGGCCCATATCTATCACCATGTAGAAAACTCAAGTCCAAATGAATCAAAGACCTCAACATAAAGCCAGCCACACTGAAGCTCACAGAAGAGAAAGTGGGAAATACATTTGAATGCATTGGCACAGGAGACCACTTTCTAAACAGAACCTTAGTAGCACAGATACTGAGAGAAACAATTAATAAATGGGACCTCCTGAAACTGAAGATCTTCTGTAGAGCAAATGACATAGCCAACAAGACAAAACGGTAGCCTACAGAATGGGAAAAGATCTTCACCAACCCCACATCAGACATAGGGCTGATCTCCAAAATATACAAAGAACTCAAGAAATTGGTCATCAAAAGAACAAATAATCCAATAAAAACATGGGTACAGACCTAAACAAGAAAACTCTCAACAGAGGAATCTAAAATGTTTGAATGACACATAAGGAAATGTTTAACATCCTTAGCTATCAGAGAAATGCAAATCAAATTTACTGAGATTCCATCTTACACCTGTAAGAATGACCAAGATCAAAAACACTGATGACAACTTATGCTGGAGAGGATGTGGGGGAAAGGGAACACTTCTGCATTGCTGGTGGGAGTGCAAGATGATACAGCTGCTTTGGATTTCAGTATGGTGTTTTCTCAGAAAAAATAGGAAACAGCCTATCTCAAGACCCAGCAATACCATTTTTGCGTATAAACCCAAAGGATATTCAATCGTACCAGAGGACATGTGCTCAACTATGTTCATAGCAGCATAATGCCCTTCGAATCAAGAATGGATAAGGAAAACGTGGTACATTTTCTCCATTTATACAATGGAGAAAAAATAATGACACATTGAAATTTATAGGCAAATGGATGGATCTAGAAAGCATCATATTGAGTGATGTAACCCAGATCCAGAAAGACAAATATCATATGTACTCACTCATAAGTGGCATTTAGACATAAAGCAAATTAAAAAAAAGCAGCCTACAATTCACAATCCCAGTGAGCCTAGACAACAAAGAGGACCCTAAGAGATACATATATGGATCTAAACTACTTAGGATGTAGAAAATGGCAAGATCTCCTGAGTAAATTGGGAGCATGGAGCATGGGGATCATGGGAGAGGGTTGAAGGGGAGGGGAGGGGAGGGGAACAATATATATAAACAATTTAAAAAATCTCCTAACCACTAATGCTTAGGCCTTAAAGAAGCAGACTGGATATTTCTTAGGACCACAGTATGCCCACCCGTATTTCTTGGGTTGTAGAGGGGTATCTATTGTTGGTTGGGGGGTGTTAATGGTGCTAAATAGGGAAAAGGAGGTTTTAGGAATCACTAATCCCTCAGCGTCCAGACCCCGTGACTCAGATAAGCCTCCAGAAAATTGCCTCACTCCTGGCATTCTCTCAGGGACCTCATCATGGCCCCCTCCATCAAACAGCTTTGGTAATACTGAGCCATGGGAGCGATCATGCCCAAAATAAAGCAGGCTCAACTTTCTTGGGCTCAGGGTGTGACTTCCATGTCCATAACTTGTCTAAGACAAGCAGGAGGGCACTCAGAGGTTGGAGTTGCCTACCATATTGTAAAGCAGGAAAAAATGCATCTCTGAGCCAGTTACAATATCCTTACATTTCTTAACTACTCTATGGCACAGTTCTCAAAGGAGAAGGGGTGACAGGGAAAATGAAACAGAGAAGAGTGGGGAAGCAGGAAGAAAGAAACGGAAATGCCAAGGGAAGAGGCAGGAAGCGAAACCATTGTACAATATTTTGTTGAAATGCTAATTATCACAAAATTGGATTATTGTCACTAAGTATTTAACATCAAACTCATCACATACTGCCCTATATCTCAAAAGCAGGGTTCTCTATCTTTCATAGTTTCTAAACAAACACAGTGGCTCTCCCTCTGTTAGCCCTTACCAGCAGGATACTTAACTTTGATGTGACAACTGGCATACATCCTCTGGATCAAGGCCTACAGAACACCTAGCCGTAGAGTTATTGACAAGGACCCTGGCCCAAAAATGGAGGAGGAAAGTCAGGTCATCCTGCTCCCATGGCTCATTATCTCTCCTCTGCACTCACCTACGTGATGAAGAGAGACACCAATTTAGGAGGACCCCTGCCCTTTGCCAGGCTGCACAATTCCAGGGACCCTCACCTACATTTAGAGTGAGCATTGGGCATCTAAACCTCGTTCACTCCATGCAACCACTGGGAGGAGACTCACACAGAGTTGAGGATCATACAGTGCTGGTGACACGGCTACCAACTGAGCTGGCTGGCTGGGAGCCTTTGGCCATTGCCCCTTAAAGAGCAGAGACTTCGAGAGAATGGTGACTTATCTCAGAGACACAGGAAGCAGGGGAGTCCTTGGGGCCGATGAAGAGATGGAGGGTGATTAAGGGTAGAGAAAGATGCCATGGCAGAGAGACCACTGACAGCTTGATCCTTCATAGGACGCCAGAGCAGACTGCTGCAGGGGAGGCGGAATGTCTGTGCCTTGCAAACAATGTGTCCCCAGGGTCCAAGTGGAAAAGACCTGATTTGTATCCTGGACAGAAAGGTTTGGGAAACCTTACTGGAAACTGACGGAAGAGGCAAGGGGCTAAGCAGACAGGATCCAGTGATGAGGTTCTAATGGTCCAAAAGGAAAAAAAAAAAAGAACCTGGAGACCGGTTGAAGATGTTCAGAGAATAGAAAATCTGAAGGTGCCTTGAAGAAGCGTGACAGATCCTCAGAACAGATTGGAAGGGGGAGGAGAAAAGGTCACTGCAGAATCCAGGATGACTGGAGCTCCCTGCCTGGGGAAAGGATGGATGGCTATGTTTTAGTTGCCAAGACAACAAGGCTAAAAGGCAGCCTGAGAGGCCCCAGAGCCCTCTCTGGGATGCTCTTGCTCTCCATGATGTTGTGAATGGATCTTCTCCCACCTACAAGTATAATATGTCCTCTCTTACTCAAGATGTGTTCGGCACTCAAGTGACTCACCCCCCAGTGTATCAGGTTGCCGTACACTTCCTGCTTCCGAACCACATATTTCCCGGCATTGTTAGTGGAGGCAAACCTCTGTAATGTCTAATCCAAACCCATTTACAGGAAAGATAAATAAAAGTATTTCAACATTTCCTTTGTGCATAACTTTTTTAAACACAGGGGACATTACAGCAGAGGGCTGCCTTGCTTATAGAGAACATACAATATCTTTTTTTTTTTCTTCAGGAAACTAAAGATACTACAAATAAATTTGCAAACATATATTTCTTCAAAGCATTAATTTTTAAAGCGGCCAAAATTGCTAACAACCAGGGAAAGTACCGATTTATAAATTATGTTCTCAGCATACAGTATACATTGTGAATTTGCATGCATATTAAATGCAAATAACCAGAAGAGCATAACATTAAGGCTTCAAATTTATATGTGCAAAAGACAGTAAATTCTAACACTAAAATTCTTCCCAGAAAATATTAACTCCCCATATCCCAAGTGACTGTCACAAAGTCAGCTGAACAGTCTCACCGCAGAACTCCAGAAGTCAATTACCTAGTCCTGCCAAAATCTGCATCACCCAGGCTGGGAATGTAGTATGGCCCAGTTGGCAAAGTGCCTGCCTACCACACACAGATGCCAGGGTTCAATCCCCAGCACTATGGACACTGTATCCCCGGAGGATCAAAGTTCAAGGTCATTCTTGGCTGCATACTGAATTCAAAGGCAGCCGGGGCAACATAAGACCCTGCCACAAAACAAGTAACAACCCAATTTTCACATAATTCATGCTCATATCAATTCATAAGACGAGGCAGATGAGGCCACTGGCATTATGGGACAGAGAAAAAAAAGATGCTAACATTGTCCAGGTTTTCAAAAAATATTATTTTAGTTATAACTTGATAGAAAAATTAAAACATCAATAAAAGTACATCAAGGAAAGAATCAGAATTCCACTATCAAGACGACAACACTGAGGAGCCAGGCAAAATGCAACGAGCTCTGCTCTTTAAGTGCAGCAAAGTAGGAGCTGTGCGGTGACAGACGTAGCCCATTAGCTCGGTTAGATGAGCTTGGGGCACTGAAAACAGGCTGGAGGTTGCTGTGCACTTTTTAAATGTGTATGGGTATTTTCCTGCATGTATCTCCGGGCATATAGTGGAGACGGAAGCCAGAAGAGTGACAGATACCCTGGAGCTGACATTATAGAGGATCGTTAGTCTCCATGTCAGTGCTGGGAATAGAACTCTGGTCCTCTGCAAAATCAGCCAGTGCTCTTAACCACTGAGCCATCTCTCTAGCCCCTTAGTGTTTTGTTGATGTTATTAACATCTGTAATCAGTTAAAGTCAGGTAGAGGAACCAACTCTGGCTATGTGAATAAGCCTTCTCAGAGCAACTGAATGTATTAAAAGCAATACCTGGGTTTCTAGGAGATGAAGGAATTGTGCCTCGGGACTAAAAGATGAAAACCCAGGACTGGCTCCCAACCTGCCTGTGTCCTCTATAGAGTTCAGACTTCATGCAACACCAACGTCTGCCAGAGTTTCCTGACTATGGTCTAGGCTGTGAGGTTTGGACTTACTAGCTCCCACAGACTCAATCTTATTTGTATAGGTATAGACATACCTATAATACATGCAATTTATATATTTATATACACACACTAGGCAGCTGGTAGATTACATAGATGACTGAGAGGACAAGTAATAGATTCACTTTCAACAAGGAACAGTGACTAATAAAAAACCCAAAGCTCCTCCCAGTTTTTGTTGCTGTTGTTTGGTGTATGTAGGAGATATGGGAGAACTGACCCTGAGAGCCATTCACCTCAGTTGTTGTATAAGGACCTCCTTCTGGAACCTGGGGATTGCCAATGAGGCTAGACAACCGGATCTACCAAGCCTCCAGGATCTGTCCTCTCTGTCTCTACCTCTCCAGAGCTGGGATCACAAGCACAAACCCCTACCTACCTCTGTCTTGTATTTTGTTTTGTGGTATACATACATACATACATACACACACGTGTGTGTGTGTGTGTGTGTGTGCGTGCGTGCGTGGGTGCGTGCGTGTGTGTTCCGGGAATTGAGCTCAAGTCTGAAAATCACTTATAGGTGGAGCTCTCTCCAGGGTCTTCTGTTTGGAATTTTTTCTAACATGGGAATTATAATCTACTCTGATATGGGGGTCAGAATTGTGGAATTTTAATTGCAACGTAAAGATTAATGCTTTCTTGGTGTACGTAATTCTTTCGCTTTGGGTTGAAAGGTTATTGCCTGGTATTCATTCAAAGAACTTCAGTCAGTTCTGGAACCAGTGGTGGAGAATCCTTGTTACTCTTCCGGAGGACGCTGAGTACAGTTCCCAGTGCCCACATTGGGAAGAGAACAAAGACCTGTGACTCTAGCTTCAGGGGCTCTGACACCCTCTTTTGACCTTTGTAGGTGCATGTGCACACAGAGAGATGAAATATAAATAAAAAGATCTTTAAAGAAAATAATGTCACGGTCTAGAGAAATGACTCAATAGTCAAGTGCACTTTCTGCTTTTCCAGAGGAGTGTAGTTTGGTTCCCAACATTTACATTGGGCATCTCTCAACCTTATGCAACTCCAACTCTGGCTTCCCTGTGCACGTATTCATAGTCAGACTCAGATACACACACACACACACACCCCAATGCACGCAAGCAAATGCACACACAAACCTACAAATAGTTTTTAAAAATAATTTTTAAAAGGAATCAGCTATTCTAGAATGAGAACGTCATTTGTAAAAGACAGACTATAGAAATATTTCTGGTGGTTAAACACATGCTCATACATGCCAATCTGGGGCTTTATTCTTTTGTGTTTACGCTGTGAATTTTCTATGGATGCTACAATTAAGAAACGGCACTGCCCCCTCCATTCATTTGTAAAATTACAAACCAGACTACCTACTCTAATGAAGCAAGTATCCATTTATAGCTAGGCAAGCAAGTTAATGGTTTAATGCTATGCCGACCGCTCCTTCTGTCTTTTTGTCCTTGGATTCTCAGTGAAGCAGCTCACAATATTTGCTTAAGCAGCTCCGCCTCTCTCTCCTTCTGCAGGCCATCAGGGGATGCCTAGCTACACACCTGCATCAGATTACCTGTGTACACAGGTGCTTCCCAAACCCCTCCTTCCCTGACCTCTGACCTTATCGCACTCCTGTATTTGTTGAGGTCAGGGGCCTCTTTTGGGAGCTGCAAAGATGGAGGATTGGGAATGCATCCCAGAGCAAACTGATTTAATCAGTTTTGGTCTTTTGCAAACTGTTTTGCTGCCACAGCTGTAAAGAGACGTGGTCTGTTCCAGAAGGTGTTTGGATATGCTGAATAGTCCTTTGAATATCTTAGTTTTCTTTCTACTTTTAAATGTAACTAGTTAGTTAATTTCAGACCTGTAGATAGAGGTTTCTCCAAGACAGCAAGGCTTACCTGTAGTTTCTCTTCCCCGGCTGTCACATGCTTGTCACCTAGTCAGACCTGTCTCCCTCTCCCCCTACAGACCACCTCCTCCTGAATCGGCTGTCTCCTCCTCCGTTTTCCGCCACAGTCCACAGTGTTACCCCAAAATGCCATTTTGATCATGCCATTTACCCTCAAATATTCCAAACGTTTCTCTTTAAATCGAATTTCCACCTGAAATATGCAAGTCTACCCTCCCTGGTCCAACTACGCCCGCTCCCAACCCACTTCCCCTGCCTGCTGTACCCATTCTGCTTGCCACATAAAGGAGAAACCCCACCTCCCGTTCTGTAGCTAAATGTTCATGCTCTCCTTTGAGTCTCCACCCAGGACAGATCTCCTATGAGCGTAAACATGACACTCTTTCATTTGTCATTGGTAGAGTTCAAGGATTGGTGATGGTCCTGGATCCCAACTTCAAATAATTAGCTTAGCGTGGTTTTCCACCCTTCCTTTTTCAGACCATTTTGGGCTCACATCCAGCAAATCCCAATGCAAAATAATAGTAACTAGCTGAAAAATCATTCTGCTGACCTCTTCTGAAAGTGCCTCTATTTTTACCTTATTCCATAATGATGTCTCAAATAAGAAACCTCTCAAAATTTTAAACTTGTACGAATTCTCTTAGAATAGGACCCCCAAGTAAGCCAGTGTGAGGCACGCATATCAGAATATACTTTGCATTATGATGTATGTACATGTTACATATAGTTATGGAGCTATTTTTGGTAAAATGTTTTTAATATTTAATAGTCATTAAATAGGTAAAATAAGGCCCTACTGCATATGGAGCAGCAAGGAGCCTTCTAGAACTTTCTGCAAGCATTTGCAATTGTAATCGGTAACACAGGCAGGAAGAATATCAATGCTGTTCAATCATCACTGGTAAAAATGTAAATTTTTTTTTTTAAATTAAGACTTTAAAGTTCACCTGACTTAATCTTCTGCTAATGCAAGCTGGGGCGATTTCCTGGGATTCTGAGTGCTTTAACATCATCAAGACATGTCAGAGATTCCTCCAAATTATCCAGTGTGTACCATTCGTCATTTTGAGCCTCTCGGGAGATGAAACAGGGTGAGGCGCTTAAAGAACAAAGGGAAAAATGAAGCACAGAGACCTCAGGCTAAAAGCACAACACCCCTGTGAGGATGCTAGGGATGTATTCGAAGCCTGAAAAATGAGAGCCAATCAGCAGCCATTAGCTGAGCACCAAATTAAAGCATCATTGTTTGCGATGTCTGCGCTGAATGTGAAGGGCACTGCATGGGCAGTGCTCGCAGGCCTTCCACACGGGTCCCCATGTGCAGGATCAAGTCTTCTTCTTTCACAGCTAACAAACTTCCAGAGTGACTGCCTGTGCTCCACCACCTTCCCCCAGAGGACTTCACAGAGACAGCAGGGGAGTGGAGCACTGAGTGAAGTCAGAAACGCGAGCTATGGGTCGCTTTCATTTCAACTTCTCACTTGGCTTTTATTAAAAGATGGCTTTTGCTATCATTAGATTTACTGTTATCTTATTTGTCATAATCCTGGGTCTCAAAAACTTTTTTCCACCGAGTATAATTTACTCTTTTAACTCATAATTGCTTCATAGGGACATTCAACCGGCATTGGAATTATTAGAGTATCGCATTTGGTTAGCAAAGAAAAAGGCAAACCTATCAAATTTTTAATTATAACTTTAACTGTTGAAGAATTTGAAACAGCAGTAGGATAAGTTGATTTTTTTTTCTAAATTACTGCATGTAGAATGTATCACTAAGGCTGTGTCAGTAGGGTTTATAATACTGTAACAAAGTAGCTATCACAGCTGACTTAAAAAAAATTTACTTTATCATTCTAGAGGTTTCAGTCAATGAACTGTTGGCCCTCCTGCCTCGGGCCTGTTGTGCCATGGGACACTGTGGTAGGAACAGATGGCCACCTCATCGTGGCCAGGAGGCAGAAAAAGAAGATTAAAGTCCAGGGTCTCAAGATCCTTTACAGTTAAGTCCCCCAAATGCTGCCCACAAAATATTGCCCATGTCTTAAAGGCTCTGTCACCCCACAACATCACAGGCTTAGGATATAACCTTCAACACCTGTTCCCTCAGGGAACATCTACAAGTCAAGCCCCAACAATGAAAAATAAGTATCTGAGAGAGAACCAGTACAGTCTTGATCAAGAAACTGTGCTTTGCCACTTGAGGCAAAACAATCTTTGAAAATGTATATTGATCAATGAGCTTAAGTCAAAATTCTGAACAGAGTGGAAAGGCAACTGCTGCCAAGTCTGATGACATAAGTTTGATCCCCAGGACCCACAAAATGGAAGGAAAACTCTGACTCCCGTTGGGGGGTATCTGTACACTGTGTGAAGGTGGGTTGCTGTGATTGGTGTAATAAGAAGCTGAATGGCCAATAGCTAGGCAGGAGGTATAGGCAGGATTTCCTGGTAGAGAAAGGAAGAGGAGGAGGAGGGATCTAGGTACACAGGACATGTCAGGAGATCAGGAAGTCCAAGATGGAAGAGAGGTAACACCACGTGATACAAAGTGGACTAATATAAATGGGTTATGTTATAAGACCTAGATAAGAACAAGCCTAAGCTATCAGTCGGGCTATCATAATAAGAAGTTTCTGTGTCATTATTTAGGAGCTAGGGGATAGAGAAAGACATGCTTCAGACTTCTCCAAGTTGTCTTCTGACTTCCCTTCCACATGCACGCATGAGAAGTGTATGCCAAGCATACATGTGCATATATGTACTCAAATAGCAAATTAAGGTGAATGCAATAGAAACTTTCTAAAATAGGAATGGATTGTTTGTGGAAGTCTATGGATTGCACCATACGTGCACTATACGTGCACACTTAAGTCACAGGGTTCTAGGGAGACCACTGGTGTCAAGTCACACAGTATCCCACGATTACATATTCTTCCTGCCTTACATCGGGTCTCCCCAGAGCTAATCATTGTGCTGAGCAGTTTCCCATGAATTTGCTATGTCTCTTCCAAACCCCCACGAGCTCTCCAGAGCTCCTTTCTCAGGGCCTGCACACAAGGGACTTTTACCAGTTTCATCATCATCAAAGTCTCCCCTGAGCCCCTCTACGCACCACGGTTTAGGTCAGCTGACCCCAACACCTGTTGTTTGGCTGTGTCTTCAGATGCCTTCACCCCAGGTCTTACCTATTAGTAGATTCTGCCATTTATTGGAACACAATCTAGATTTATAAAGATGCATAATTTTTTTTTCATTCAGGTATAAGTACTTGTTTTCTGAAAGTAGAATCAGACTACAGAATTTTTTTGCATAATTTTTTATTTTTCTATTTGACCCCAAAATTACTAAATTTAGGGGTCATGTAGGAATGTAGAATTTCCCTTAGATACTTTTCAGTGCTTTGCCCCACATTCTCTCCCTCTGACATTGCTATTTTTGGATACTGGACCTCATGAACATAGCTACTTATTTTTGTTTATTTATTTATTGTATTATCTCCCTACAGTGTTCTGTTTTCTCCAAGTTCTGAGTGCATGCTTTAGTTTCTGCCCCTCAGGACAGAAGCTTTCCTTAAAGTCCAATGATCCCTGGTCATCTACTGATATGTAAGGGTGGAGAACCCAAAAATTAAGAGGAAGTTTGTGGCCCAGGAGGATGCTTGATTCTCAGGTCTGAGCTCCGAACGTGGGATGCTTTGCTCTCCTCTGCCAGATTGTAAACCCACTTTCTTAGCCCGTAGGCCACCACCCCTTCATTGTCATTCCAACTTCCAAAATGTTGTAGCTGCTTCATAGGTGTGTTCCTTTAAGAAAAATGCCTCTAAATTCACTTCAATGCTATTTTAGAAAGGTCAGAAATAACATATTTAATCATCTTTGGGGGGGGTCAATTTTTATTTTTTTTCCTTTTATTGAAAACAGATTTTTCGCCGACATAATATATCTTGATTATGGTTTCACCTTCCTGATCGTACCCACCTCCCCTCCCATCCGGATCCATCCCCCTTCTATCACTAGAAAACAAACAGGCTTCTAAGGAATAAATAATAAAATAAAATTATAAAAAAACACACATCAGAATAAGACAAAACAAACCAACAGAAGGAAAAGAGCCCAAAAGAAGGCACAAGAGCAGACTCCCTGGGTCACACGCTCTGTGTTCCTGCCGACTTCCCTCAGAGGACGGGACAGTGAGAGCGGGAAGGCCTTGGTGAAGCCATAAAGTGCAGGCTACGTTTCTCTTTAATTTCAACTTCTCAGCTGACTTTTATTAAAAGATGAAGTTCGCTATCTATAGATTTACTGTTGTTTTATTTGTCATAATCTTGGGTCTCATCCATATTTATTTTTAACCTTAAATCTCTGAGTCGGTGTTTAGCCTTTGGCATTGAGAATCCTTTAACACTGAGATTACTCAATTTGTTTACAGCAGAAGAGACAAGATCCACTGTTTAGGAGTAACAGATGGAGGCATTTAGGTAAAACTCAGTTTGGTAACTGCATGGTCTTATGTAACGGTCCATCCCATTGCCCTAACAATGCACTGTGCATTGAGGGAAATAAGAACATATCCTCAAAGAGAAAAGAGTGCTCTGCATTGATGATTGGCATAAAGGAGGACATGCAGAGCAAACTCCATCAGACAAGACAGTGGGTTGGAGGAGCCAGTGCACAGCAAACTCCATAAGAGAAGGCAATGGGTTGGAGGAGCCAGTGCACAGCAAACCCCATAAGAGAAGGCAGTGGGTTGGAGGAGCCAGTGCACAGCAAACCCCATCAGACAAGGCAGTGGGATGCAAGAGCCAATGCAAAGGAGGAAAGAAGGGTTTCAATTCAGTTTTGAAAACTTGGGCTTCCAGACATTCCTCTGCAGAGGCTGCACCTTGTACACCAGAGTATGATTAATTGATTGAGGGATATATACATCGGGGCTCTTGACATAAGAAAGAAAAACCCTTCTGCACAAAACACAGCTGCTTTGGGTGTCTGAAGATTCTCCACCCCTCACCAAGGTGGATCATCAAGATGTTGAAATGTTTTGTAAATACTTTAGTACAATACAATCTTATGAAAGGAGACAGAAAACCTCAGACTTGAGTGATGTTTTAAAGTTATGCACTTATGGAGATTGAAAATGCCATGGTTACTGAAATTATTACAGTAAAAAAGAAAGAAAGAAAAACTTCTGTATTGTGCACCTGCAGTTCTCCCGGCCCCAGCAGCACTCAGCCCACTAAAACGGTCTTCTTTCTAACAGCGTTGATAAAACAGACAAACAAACAAAAACCTCACTGTTGCCTAAATGAGAATGGGCTTTAATTACATTTATGTTAAGTATGGATGTGTGCATGGACGTCTATAGAAGGGTTTTCAGTAGAACAACAGACACAGCCACATTGCAGTGATAACAATGGAAGAACAAATCTGTTACTCCCATGGGGGTAGGAACTGGTGGAGGTTAAATGGAAGGAGAGGCAGGAATCTTAATGAGCACAAGTCCAGAGCCTGGCCCGCAAGGAGACAGCACTGATGTTCCTAAATAGGGAGTTTTGTCCTTAAAGTGGTATTTCCAAATGTAAAATCTTTCAGTGCAAGATTAATTATGACAGTCAGGATTTCCAAAACATCACGTAGGACACTGAATGACCCGGAGATACAAGGTCCCCAAAGCTGGCCTGGCCTGTTGACAGGAGAAATGGGGGAGAATTGATCTCAGAGCAAGAATCAATGGAATTGAACAGTCTGCCTTTACAGTGCTGCGGATAAGGGCTGTCAAGTCAACAGAACATGGAGGGATGCGTACTAACAAAGGGACTTGCACCCATTCGCTTTAAAACTGAACCCGTTAGCCTTCCACCAATTCAAGAAACGTCTACTGAGATCTACTATGTTTAAGGCATAGAGTTCTGTCTTATCGTTTGTTTCATTATGTTATAAACTAATGCAGAAAAACCCAGTTAATTGATTCCACAGACTGACTGATGCTCTTCCTTAAGAACAACAGATTGATTTTTTTATAGACAGCAACGTTCATTCTCCCATCATGTCTTTTCTCGATGCACACAGTCCAATCGACTGCAGAGCCAACTGGATGCAAAAGCAGAAGAAAGGCACTATGGGAACAAGGTCCATTAGGCCCAATATTGCCTCAATTACTTTAATTCCATTATTCCTGTTCATATTACTTCTGTAATCAATATCTCTTTGCAGTTACTCATGTTTACCCTTTTCAAAATCTCAAGTAATAGGATTATGGTCTTTTGAGCTCAGTGGCGACACAGTTTCATAAATACATTTTTGAATGTGTGATTGTCTCCAGACCTGTAACTGAGAAGACTTAAATTGAATCAAGTTTTCCAGAGGTCATTTCATATAATAATTTTAATGTAATATGGGTGCTTTTTACCTGTTGGGCCATTTGTTACTCAGTGACAGAAACAATCTCGTGCGGCTTAATGGCTGAGTGTCCCCTTCCCATGTCGAAACCTTAGGGCCGCTCATCTGATTTCCACTTAAACCTGAAATCCTTTCTGCACTAGGTCTGCCTTTTGTTCAGTGCAGTCTTCTCCCTCCGCCGACAGTTGTTCTTCCATGCGAGAGCTGCATATGGAGAGCATATTAACCACTGCACCTTCCTGTGACAACTGATCGATTATAGGAAGAGCCTCCCAAATTACAGGAATCCTGTTTTGCTCCGTTCTCTGGACAGGCGACAGCGCGGTGTCGGCTACATGCAAGAGGCTGCTCTTTTGACATAGACAGGCTACATGAACGATATCCTGCCCTTCACTTCAATGCGTGGGTTTCTTACTGAGCATTTGTAAAAAGAGCTTGTGACTCAAAGAAGCATATGAAGATTTTGATGGAGAAGTCATTGAAATTTACCCTGGAGCTTAGAAGGGGTAAAAAAAAATCAATCAGGAGTAAAGTTTCCATAAGAAATACAAATGACAGGTAGTCTTTAAGGACAGGGGGTCTTGAAAATGGAAGCAGAGAGACAAAAGTAGGAAATGGTGTATGAGAAACAAAATGGACAAGCCTCACTGAGCATGTGACTTCATGGAGTGAGGGACAGTGAGAGGAGCCTGGCTGTTCTTTGGAAGCAGTGACTTGAGAGTCATAAGGAAAGAAGATGCATGCCCTTATGAACTGTCAGTCTCCTGGCAGTGTGCAGGATGCATAGACAGCAACGGATGTGAGCATCACGAGACAGAAAGGCAGACTCCGCTGTGTGTAAAGGAACCAGCGAGATCTGATTTCCACCTTCCCATAGAGAGCCTCATCCATTCTCACTCCCTCTTTCCACGGTAAGCTCTGGGGCATCCTATCAACATGCAGCCCACAGCACACCCAGCTCCCTGCAGATCCATCTCCTCTCCTATGGAATGCTTCTTATTCCATGATGCTCATCCACATGGCAGCATCTTTTCTATTCTCCCAATCTCCACTCCTTTACGATCGCCATAAAAACATTCCCTAACTCCCTCCAGGCAATTTTACTGCCCTGCTTCCTGTTTGGAAGACATGTAAAGTATATGGCTGAATTACACCAGTAGCTTTTGCATGGCTGTTCATCTTCGTCTGAATAATAATATGTTCAACATTTTCTCCCAGAGCAATTTTTGGTACAAGACAGAAAGGCAATGCATAAATGAGCAAGTGAAAGGGGAAGTGAGAAAAACCTAGAAAAGGAGGAGAAAAGGAGAGGAGGAGGAGTGGAGGAAAATAGGAGGAGGAGGAGGTGAAGGAGAAGCAATGGTAGGGTTAAAAAGCACAAACTATAGGAACTGGACAAAGCCTATACTAACCATATGCAAGAAACACCAACAGAGGGAGAAGGCCACACTTGTTGAGCTCCCTGCCAGAAGCCCTCTGCTCGTCTTCATTACCTTTACTTTCCAGCTCAGGATCACTGAACTCATAGATTTTAAATGAAACAATGAGATTGCCATGGGAGAAAGATGAACCCAAAGAAATCGGACACTTAGGTTCCCATTCCAACTTGTGTGAAGAAAGATAAAAAAGCAATGTTCTAAGAAGGTTTGATAAAAGCTTGACTCAAAATACGATTGTGCCAGGCCTAGTGGCACATGCTTTTAATCCCAGAAGTGGGGAGCCAAAGCACACAGATCTGAGTTTAAGACCAGTATGTCCTACAGCAAGTGAAAGCAGGGCCACATAGTGAGACCCTATCCCCAATATCCCCAAGCAAAGAACTTGTTGAAATTAATATACTTTAGTATATTTTCTAAACACTATAAATAACTTTTTTTGTTTTCAAGACAGGGATTCTCTGTGTATCTCTGGCTGCCCTGGAACTCGCTTTGTAGACCAGACTGGCCTCAAACTCACAGAGACCCACCTGTCTCTGCCTCCGGAGTACTGGAATTAAAGGTGTGCGCCACCAATAACCTTTAACAGGTGTTTAAAAAAACACACACACAAAACTCTACCATGTTAATCACTGACTAAGTGAACACAAAAATGACTTGCAGGGTTTAAAATCAGAGCTAACAACAAATATTAGCATCCCATGGAAACCCTACGTCCAAGTTCTCAAATATTTGATCAGTGAAATTGAGGAATGCAGAATGATAGCAAAGAAAAGGCTAGGCAACAAAGAAAACTAAGGTTTAAATGCTAGAGGGGCTTGTGGCTTTGTTTCTGGGTTATTTCTACAACAGAGGAGTATAAGGTCCACACAAATGACTTGGTTATTAAAACAAGAATGATTAGAGCATTACCGCAACAGCAGTGCACAGAGCAGTCAGTCATTGGCCATACAGTTTGGCGACTTTAATAATGAGCGTGTGACTGCTTGCTCTCTGGGCTCTACCTGCGGCCAGAGAGGGCAACCCCACCATCGTCCTGATGTGATCTTTGCGTGGCTAAAGCAACTGAACTGCTTTTGGTTTAAAGCAGCCCTATAGCCATCCTTAGCAAACCAAACGAGGGATGTGAACGTGGGAAGCTACAGAAGCGCTTAAATCAACGGCAGTGGAGGCCAGAGTCAAAAAGAAAAGCAGCTGTGGAGGCATCAAGACAAAGCTGGGCATGCATCCACATCATTTGGTGGACCGGGCCTGCACACATCACATGTGTCATAAGCAACTGCTATATGATTTTGCCAATTTTCAAAGGACAAACATCAGTGGGAAAAAGGCTAACATGAAGTTTTATTTCTATTTTGCATTGTACTACCCGTCTCCAGCTTATAAATCCAGTACAGTCAGAGCCAATGTCACCCACTTGGCCATGGAACAGACACAGCATCATTCTGAGGAACACAGAAACTCCTGTGGACTGGGAATGTCTGCATGTGAGTGATTCCAATGGGCCTGCAGGGTAGACTTTTAGGAAGCCAGAGCCTGGCTCTGACCCTCCATATCTAGACCCTGTTCTACCACCTTATAACAGTTCCCTATCTAGACCCTGCCCTACCATCTTAAAACAGTTCCCTATCTAGACCCTACCCTACCACCTTAAAAAAAACTCCACATCTGGACCCTGCTCTATCACCTTAAAACAGCTCCACATCTGGACCCTGCCCTACCACCTTAAAACAGCTCCACACACTGCTCATCTTGGGCACAGTAGAATTCTCAGGTTTCCTAACCAGTCTGCTCATTCCAGGCAGAAAATTCTGCCTGCAGCCCCTTATGCTTCTCGGCAGGAGGCTTCCTCTTAGTTCCTTTAGCTAATATTTTTTTTTTTTCTGCAACAGCAGACTTGGACCGAAAGCACTGAGTTAAGAGGAAGTAAAAATTTCACAAATAAACATCTCCACAGAATAAACAGAGCCATTAAGTTCTACCTGAGGATCAGTGTCCTAATGTCTTACCAACACCCAATCCGAATGCTACAGGGGTATCTTCTAATAATCTGAGCTAGAGAAGCAGAGAAATGGGAGAAGACGCTGTGAGGGCAGATCCATTCCAGGATAGCATTTATGAATTAAAGCTAGGAAACAGAACATTAAACTTAATACGTGCAGAACGATGCAGCTGGGGAGGAGGAGCAGCCCGGCTATGATTTAAAGGCGCTGAACTGGCTGCAGAGATATCGTGAGGTTCTGATGGGGGCAGTATGCAAATTGGTGGTTGGGCCTGTACACCAGCGGAGAAGCAAGGACCATTCACCCAGGAGCTGGGTCTGTCTTTTTAAATTCGCTTTCTACAGAACTTTCGAAAGAGGCAATCTCTCTGTTTACAGCGTTGTTTAACCTAGACTATACCGCACGGAGGTGTTCACTGTAGGTAAGGGTGGTATGAAGCCTGCACACCTCTGGGAAGTGCACTTTGCTTCTCCTAACTCAATCTGGCCACGATCAAAGTGGTCTTTCTTTCATTCAGTAGACAGTAAGCAGCAGCAAGGTGGTGGTAGACTTGTTGGGGGGAATACCGAGAGACATGCCGCTTGGACAGTACTGCAGTTAAATTACGACCCTCTAACAGATGCAGAGGCACCAGCTTCCTGTGCATGTAAATGTAACATGCTTTAGAAATGGGGTTCATAAGGATGACGAAGCTAAGACTAGATGATTAGAAACTCCGCAGTGTCCTATGACACTGAGGTAGGCAGGCATAGAAGGAATATGGTAGGAAAACTGGGGGGAAGATGTCACCTATAAGTCAAGGAATGCCTGAGACAACAGAACCTCGAGCTGGAACCTACTCTTCCTCGCAACACCAAAAAGGAACCCTGACCATGGACACATAGCTTCTAGGACTATGGGACAATGATACAGATTAAGTCACCAAAGAAATAAACCCAGTAACAAAATTACCGTGGCAAAGAGAACTCCTGACGGGGCCATCTCTACTGGTATCTTTGTTCAGTTAACCAAATGGCTACATCCATGTCAGATTTACAGAGGCCATATGAGAAAGAGACGGTTTCTCTCTAGTGGGGACCTTTAGTCCTCTGGATAGATGGCTAGACAGAAAAGTAAGCAGCAAGGCTTAATGGAAAACTAATCTTAGTGACCTGTTTGGGCAAATCAGAGTGGTGAGACATGAATTTTAATAAGAAAAGGAGGGAGGGGACTTAGGACAACGTAAGATAAGAAGAAAAAGAAAAGACTTAATTCGAAGTCTTCAGTATTTACATATTTACATTAACGTGGAAAAGAGAGGTTTCTGATAAAAGGGAGGAACAGCCATAATTCCACTTGACTTTAGAAATTGGGACATGACCTCCTCTGGCTGTGTTTCAACACGGATGATTTCCAAAGGCCCTGCAGATGTTCCCCATGAGCAAGTCACTTCAGGGTGGCTTTATACCACAGAGCCCCTGAAGCACAGGCAGCCCTGGGCAACATTCGCCTAAGAGAATGACGTCAAGCCACATGATGATGGGAAGTCGGTTCCCACACAGTGACACCCTGACATTAGTCCTGCTTGCCACTTGTGCCCCACACGCCACTCCCTTACCTTAGGACCGTGAGTTCTCTCTCCTCCGCGTATTATCAGTACATGGCTACGCCAGCTGTCAAGGACCTGTAAAACAAAGGCCATCTTGTTAGAAGAAACTCCAAACATCAATAGCTGGGCCGCCTGAACACGTGTAAGCAGATGCAAGGTTTCACTTGGTGGAGCTTGAGCTGAACATCGCCCTTTCTATGCCCAGCCCATTCCAACTGAATGCCCTTGCAGAAGGGCTCTGCACCATGCTAACTTGGGAACAATCAATAACTGCTCACCATAAAGAGCCTTTAAGCCGTCAATCTTTTACAGAATATTTCTGCTTTAAAGAAGCCCTCATCATTAAAGTTTGCTACACCACGGCTGGTGTTAGAGCCAGAGCCTCACTAGTGCCTAACACTGTGGAAGCAGATGAGCTAATTTTTCTTGTAAATTTCCAACTGGAGATGAATTAGTGGTTTGTGCATTTTTTTCCTAAGAAAATCTGTTGTACTGCAAACTGCAAAATACACCTAGATATTTTCATAGACTATGACTGAGTTTTCTAGGAAGGATGTCAGAGCCCTCTTTTTTGAAGCATCGTCTGTACTCAGGAACATCAGGCTGGACTGAGGGTCCATAGCGAGGTGCACAGCACCAGAATCTGCATTTTCATGGGGTCTTCAGTTGGTCCCATGCACACAGAAGCCTGAGAAGCCTGATTTTAAAGTACCCCAAACACTGTGCCTGTGGTTCCTAGAACCACAATATGGAGTGTCCCAGATCTGAAGCCCACAATTTCATTACAGGTGTATGAATCTGAGAACAAACGGCCTCCTGACCCCTCCAAAATCCTTCACTGCTGACTAAACCCCCTTCCTGTTCCAGGACACATAGACTAAATGTGAAGCAAGATCCAAAAGCTCTTAAGTTATAGCCAATGTCATCCAAAGAGTCCGAAGAGGAAAAACAAGTTATAAAATGGTAGATTTGCTCTAACAGGAAGGAGGGCACTTGGGTGTGCATGCCCACTTGGAAAGAGCCTTGCTCAGCACCAGCTGTCTGGAAGACATGCTACAGTGAATCCTGTAACAAAAACTAGAGTTTCCAGAAGGTACGGTGCACGGTGGTGTCAGGGCATGTAACCAAACCAGAAATGAAAGAGTCAACTACCTTACTTCAAGAAAATACTGGACTGTGACTTTCTCTTTTTCTTTTGGCTTCTTTTTGAATATCTGTACGCATGAGCCATAACCATGGTAGCCCAGAGGTGTGCTTCCCCCCCTTTTAACTCTACTACCTGTAGTCAAGGAGGAATGGCAAACATCAAATGCAGAAAGCGCCGACTCAGAAGTCTGTGGCACCCAGCGAGGGATAACAGAACTGTGTCTCTATGCTTGCCATTTGATCACACAGAGTGTCAATGAAACCTCAGCCAGTTATACAGGAACCACAAAGGGAATCGCATTAAAGTTAATACAAAAGTCAGGAAAATGTCCTCCACAAGGGACATGGCTCTTTCGTAGAAGCACCACTGGGAGCAATTGAGGGCTCTCGGTATGACCAAAGCATGCACTAACCCCCTCTCTGTGCCCATCTCTTTCCTACATTTAAATGATTCTCATCTCTCCTTCTTCCCTCACTTATTCTTGTGGCTTCACTGGTTCCCTCGCCACCTCCAGCTGCTCTCCTATCCCTACCTGGATCTTCTTTCCCTTTTCAATTGACCTGCCGTGTTACCTGGTCCTTTCTGTGAATAGGGAAGGGAGAGAAAGAAGGAACATCAAATATCCTGTGCCACTTTCCACTGTCTCTTTTTCCCCTCCTATGCCCACATTTTGCTTCTCTTCTTCTATGCCCTCTTGCCTTTCACAGATCTAAGTAGCTGTTGTTAGCACGCAGCCAGCCCAGCCAAGCACAGAACTTAGCAACGACAGGGGAAGTGAAGTGCTGGACTCCTCCATTACACCGACATAATACTAGGACTTCACACATCCTCCTAACCTGTGCCAGGTCAACAGCCAGGGCAGGGAGACTTAAAAAATGCAATAACCTAGCATTCTCTAAGCATTTAAAAATATAGGACAAACCTGGAATATTCAGCTATTGTGCTTAAAAGCACAATATACTAAGGGGACATATACTATGTGAAGGGTTTCACATGCTCCCTAGTTTTGCCTAAGTGCACCATGAAAGCGATCCTGGCTTTAGTCTCATCCCTCTTTGTACGGACTCCCACATCCCCCTGGGATGAGGGAAGCACATCCCGTCTGCATACAAGGCAGTGCAATGGCTCCAGCAAGAGCTTACCAAGCGGTTCTGGACAAAGACACAATACAGCACAAAAGAAACCTCCTTTACTCTCCCATCAGGAAGCCTCACAAGGTACAGTTTAATAAATATATGAAGACTATATATAATACAGAAATGCCTGGTACCACTTCTCATATCAAATGCACTTAGGAAGAACGCTATAGCTTCTTAGGCTGCAATATGGCAATCTCACATGTAGTCTTTAAATTGCGGAAAAGCAATTTTGGTTTTCTTTAAGTAGCACAATCTTTTATAGTCAAGCTGTGAAGTATCAGTAAAACTCATACAAAATCCAGTTTGCTGATCTTTTGTGTCCCGGTACCTGGACACAGTACCTGGCACAGTGCATGTATGTAAGTATGTATGTGAATTATGTACATAAGTATATACATATACTACATAATATACATATTACATATAATAAATATACATATATATCCTAAATATATGATGGAGAAATGACTGAGTGACTAACCAACTAACGCACTAGTCAGTATAAATTTTAGAGAGCCTAGCTGAGGAAAATACTAATTCACACTAATGAACACCATACACAGGAATTTTCCAGGCAACTAAGAATTTCCCCACAATGCACTTGCTCCACAGACCACAACTACTACCAGATTCCTACTTTGGCTACAATGAGAAGGAGATATAGATTGTTGAGTCATGCAGGATAAACTGTGGGAAGTCACCTTCTGAATGCAGAGGCCAGGTAAGAAGTTTCCGGGTGACTGCAAGACACTACTATCAATCAACCAAGAGTGAAAGAACGAGCCTGGAAGTTTGTTACATGTTACTCTAAATTGCTTTGTAATTAAAAGCATGTATTTCATTATATAGCACCAGTGTTCCACAGAAATTACTAGAGGTTCTTTTTACCGCTAACAACCATATCATCGCTGGGCTGAAGGCGTCACACCCCCATCAAAGGCATTCAGAAACCTACAGAGTCAGCCATCTTTCAGTAGCATTTGGGGTAACTCCCAACATCTCTGGCTCTCCCTGGAAACAGTTTACAAATGTCAAGTACTCACTTGGACAAGGATTCATTCTTTAGAAGGAAATGCTTTGGCAGCTCCAAGGACACACATATTTCAACATGGATCTGGTCTGGGAAGGAGAAAGTATTCAAACCTATCAGTTTTACTTACGACTAACAGTGTTGAGGGCTATTCTCCCACAGATGGTGGCACTGTGCTTGAGAAACAGCAGAAGCAGGAAGGTCTCTGTCACCTCTGCTGCCCTTCTTGTCTTAATCTGGTCAGTAGGACTTGGGTAAAAAAAAAATTCTGACCTCTAGAAGCAGATCATAAGACCCTCACATGAGAGGTAAAGCCTCTACACATAATTCAAAGAGCCAAGGATATGGGGGTACCAAGAAGGCCCGAAGTCCTTAGTAGACCTCCTTCCATTCACTACTAATAGATCATACTCTTTTGCCCAAAACCTATTTGTCCACACTACCCACTTCTTAGGCAACAACAAAACCTACCAGCTTAACAACTGTTTGAGGTCATTATTGTATGAGGTCTCCACTATCCCATAAGAACTTTTAAAAAGCTTGTATGTCTTTCTTTTTATGAGTGTCTTTTGTTTGGTGAATATTGGCCATGAACACAGGCTAGACTTCTCTCCTCCTATGGGTTCTTTACACTGCTCTCTCACTATCGCAAGTGCAAACCACGAGACTGCATTTGCTACCATGAAACAAGCAAGGCTTTCTAATAACATGGATTTAGAGTCAAGGTAGAATGTCTTAACTGATTCTCCTTAAATTTAATTTTGAGTCTTCCAGTGATATGATTTCCTGCTTGTATGAAGACCACCATTCCACAATTTCAGTCTTATCCAAATATCATTATAAAAAATGTTCCCAAGAGCAGCCACCAAGATGGCTGAAGTGGAGCAGAAAAAGAAGCGGAACTTTTCACAAGTTCACCTACCCCAGCGTGGACCTGGATCTGGATGCTAGATTCGACCTGTGAGCCCCTGATGCACTTGTACAGCACACACCAGAGGCAGCACCTGAACCTTGGCCTGCAGTGGAAGCAGCAGTTGCTACTCAAGCACTTGAGAAAGGCCAAGAAGGAGAGGCCACCCATGGAGAAGCCAAAGATGGTGAAGGTCCACCCGGGGGACATGATCACTCAGCACGGTAGGTGTGTACCTGACCTTTGGCCAGGTGGAAAACCAGAGAGGACTGGCCAGTACCTGGGTGAGTTCTCCATCACCTACAAGCCTGTGAAGCACTATAGGCTTGGTGCCAATGCTACTCCTGCTTCATCCCTCTCAAGTAGCTCTGGCCAATGAAGACTCATGTTTAGTCGTGGGGTGTGGGGGGAGATGTGGGGGGGACCCAGAAATAAAATCATCATTGCGCTTGGCATCCACCACCTACAACATCCTAGGACTGTTTACAAACGGGATGCTGAGGGAGGACCAAGAGGGGAAGAGGGACGAGGGGACTGTGTCATCCAGAAGTCAGCAGTGACTGGTTGGTTTCACCAGCATTTCAAGCATCTTCAGATGCCTTTGAGACACATCCCAATCGAGCAGGTTCTGGAGGAAGAAAGCAAACTGATCGGGGAGTAATCCATCACCAGCTCTTCCTGGAAGACACACTGCAGGGGATCAGGGACTCCATTGCCAGAAGTGGCCAAGCCCTGTTTAAGCAAAGCTTTTGGTGACAGAGGGCCTAGGGGAACCCTCTGTAAAGAGATCACCACATATTTTCATAGTTTACAAGGAAGAAGCAAGTCCAGCCTCAGTCGTTCATGAATAAGGCCTCTTTAACATTTTAATGAGAACATTAACTCAGCTTCACTTGGTTTGGCCTTCCCAGAAAGTCTGTTAGCCTTAAAGAAAGTTACTTACAAAACCAATAATGAAATTGCAGGCCTCTCTGTGCCCCCCGAGGGCACCACTGAGCCACAAACAGTGACTGTATTATTGCTCCCTGGAACTAGCCTATATTTTGATCACACTACAGTTTGGTAAATGAGTCAAATGTCTAAAGAAAGACCTTCATCCCTGTAGTGCTGTGTGCTGTGTGTGCTCACTCATTTTATATAAGATTTGCCCCTAATTCACATTTTATGTTATACACCGCTCGGAATACAATGTGTGACTCAATAAATGTTAGAACATACTTTTCTGCTATTCTCCCTTAATCATTTTCTATTGCCTGCGTTCTCTCTTGCCATGTGACGAGTTCCCACCGAAGCTTCAAACTGCCTTTCACCTGGGGCCTATTAAATTCAGAAGACAACCCACGGAGCTTCAGAAGCCAAAGGTGAACAAGAAATAATTCCCAGCCTTGGAGACTTAACACGATTTTCTGCTTCATCCTCTCAACAAAATCTGGAAATCTGGAGCCAGGTGAATGAAAGCGTTTGTTACCTTTAAAAGCAAGGAGGAGAGAAGGCTAGAGCTGAAGGGAATTAACGTTGAGGTCACCCTGCATGCAAACCTTACAACATTTGCTGCACACCTACTAGGCAGAGGCACTGGTCCAGCTACTGTTAGAAGGCCAGGACCCCAGACAGACCGGAACTCCATTCCCGCTATGACGTTCTAGTGAGAAGGACAGATAAAGGGAAGATGAAGACATCAGAGGGCAACAAGTGACATGAAGAAAATACAACAGAGATATTATCAGAGGTGTTTGTCAAACACAGTGTAACTTTAAACTCAAGCTGGGGGTTGGGGGACCACAGCAGAATTCTTAAGCTCATTTAAAGACATGGAGGAGCTTTGAATTTATATTTATAAGTAAAGACATGGAGGAGCTTTGAATTTATATTTATAAGAAAAAGAAGCCAAGGACAAAAGACCACATAACCTATGTGACAGTAACGGTTGCCAGGGAGTGTGGGAAAGGACGGATGAATAGGCAGAATACAGAGCACATTGGCGCAGGAACCACTGTGTATGACAGCATAGTAGTAAATGAATGTCATTGTTGTGTCCAAACTTCCTGAATGTGTAGCCTCAAGAAGGGACACTCACATAAGCCACTGGCGGGTGACATGGTGTGTCAACATGCCCTGTGAGGGCGGATGTTGATGTGGAGAGGAAATGGATCTGAGAACTCCTTTTGTTTGCTTTCTCTCCTCTCGTTCTAGTCTTTCTGTTGCTGTGCTAAATTCTGGACGGAAACAACTCGGCGAAGAAAGGGTCTGTTTGGCTTACAGGTCATCATCACAGTCTAGCATGGAAAGGAGCGTGCTCGTGAGATCCAGCAGGAGCCTGGAGGCAGGGACTGAAGCAGAGAACATGAAAGATGCTGCTTACTGCCTTCCTCTCTCCATCTTTTGCTGGGCTGCTTTATTAGATACCACAGGACCACCCGCCTGCTCAGGAGTAGCACTGCCCCACGGTGGGATGGCCACTCCCACACTGATCATTAATCAGGAAACTATTCCACAGGTTTACCTACAGACCAGTGTGATGAAGGCATTTTCTGATTAAAGTTCCATCTTCCCAGATGGCCCTAGCTTGTGTGGCAGAAAACTAACCAGCACACATCCCTGGTGGCTGGACATAATACACATATATGTATGTGACTATATATGCATATATGTGTGTGATCACATGTAAATGCATGTAACTTTGATATAGTGATTTTGTAATTCAGAGTAAACTTTGAATAATTTCACCACTTTTCCAAGAAATATAAAGAACGGCTATGCTCTCCATGAACTTCAAGGAGGCTCAGGGTCTTACTAAGAAGTCTTACTAAGCTCTCACAGCCAGTCACCCGGGCTTCCTCACCCCAAACCACACACCTCTGAATTTCTCTCAGGGTACCCCACAGGTACTGCCCTTGGTGTGATAACATTCCAGCATGAAGCAACGCTGCTGCCTTCCTCTGTCCCTTCCCTTTGTCGCATCCTGTCATCCGTGCTAGTTAAATAATCCATAAAATGTGGCTGAGAAAATGGAAGACTCATTAGCACCAAAGCCAGCCTCACAGTGAGAAAATTAAATATTAAGGTGCAGTGTGACACAGATTTTCAAATAGACACTTAAATTATCAACAACAGGCCTCCACTGCACATGCCCATGCAGTGCCCTCCTGGGGCATGCACGGAGAGAACATCCACATGGGAAGGACGCACACCAAGACTCAGTGGCCTCGTGGGATCGTGTCCACATGGCACCTGGAACTCCTGCAATCATCTTCGCAGAGAACACTAAAGGAATGGAATAAGCCCGCACTCCAAGCATACTCCTCTTGTATATGCACTGTGGAAACAGAGGAAGGGTGATGGGTCCAAGTTCCAGGCAAGCTTGGTCGCATGGAAAGACCTAGCTCAGTCGGGGCTATATGGCAAGACCCTGTCTCAGAAAGAGAAATAAAAATAGGGTTGAGGAGATGGTACAGTCAGTGAAACACTCACTGTTCTGAGTAAAATCCCCAGAGCCAGAGCAAAAAGGCCTGGCATGGCAGGGGACACTTGTAATCCCAGAATTTGGCAGAGGACAATGGGATGCCGGGTGGTTCAGTGGCCAGCTGGTCTAGTCTGCTTGGTGAGTTCCTGGCCACTGAGAGAGTCTGTCTCAAAAGAAAAGGTGAATGCTTGAAAGACAACCGAGATTGCCCCCTAACATCCACACATGTACAAGTACAAACACGCACACATACACACACACACACACACACACACACACAAAACAAAAACACCGTACACAAGCTGGGCATGGTGGCACACACCTGTAATGCCCAGCACTTGGGAGACAGAGGCAAGAGGGTCTATGAGAGTTCTAGGACAGCCTGTTCTCTGTAGAGTTCTAGGACAGCCTGTTCTCTGTAGAGTTCTTGGACAGCCTGTTCTCTGTAGAGTTCTAGGACAGCCTGTTCTCTGTAGAGTTCTAGGACAGCCTGTTCTCTGTAGAGTTCTAGGACAGCCTGTTCTCTGTAGAGTTCTGGGAAGGTGAGGCTATGTATAGAGACTTTGTCTCAACAAACAAAACACTGAACAAACTTTAGGAAAAAAAAACAATACTAGAGCCAACAAGTTCACAGGTCTGGCCTGTAACATTTAATGGAGTAATCAGAGGAAACAGATTAACCTGAAAGAACTCCGATCCGGTTTACAAAGAGCAAACATTGTGGGGAGACCTGGGGAGCCTGGGACGGGGGGGTTCTGGGGGTTCTGTCTTAACTGCATACCACATAGGCAAGTTTTTTTTTTCTTCTCATGGTTTATTTTTTTTTTATATTTAAAAATTTCCATCTCCTTCCCTCCTCCTACCCCCTCCCTCCGCTCCTCCTCCCTCTTCCCTCCCCTCCTTCTCCCCCTTCCCTCCCCTTCCCTCCACCCATACCTCCCCTCTCTCCCTCTCAAGGCCAAGGAGCCATCAGGGTTCCCCACTCGAAAAGGCTCCCATCGCTCACTGACAGGTGTTCCGAGGTCGCCCACCTTATAACACTGTAGAGTCTGAAAGGCAAACAGTGAGGAGGTGCCAACCTCCGCCCTGTGAGTCATGCATTTTGTCCCTCTCTGTGGGGCTGTTTGTGGTCCTGCTGATCTGCACACTTCCTCTCTACAGCTTAACACCAGAATTTCCCAAAGGACCCTCATTATAACCACAGCCGCACAGAGGGACAACAGCTCTGGGTCCCACAAGACCTGACCTGAGAATACTCCAGGAAGGGAGCCCAGGGCAGAGGCCTTTGATAGGCCTGGGCAGTTGCACTCTGACTTAGAGTAGAAAAGTCCTTCAGGGCTAAACACAGGGCGCTTTGGTATCTTAAGAGAGCCATTCAATCTCCTCCTCCACTGATTGTCTCAACCAAATGCTTTCATGAGGACTGGAATTTGCCCTGACATGACAGAAACAGGTGGTCACTCTAAAACTGCCTAGGATTTCAAGCCAAGAGCCTCTCTTCAGGTCATATTTCCCTGCATATTCTGCCCCGTTGAGACTGTTTTCCACTGCCTGGGCACGTACTGTTTCCAACTCTACCTTCTCCCAGCATGAAAATGTCCTTTCCTCTTTTGGCAGAGCGGGGTGATGGATTTGCGAAGACAGCGCAAGAATGGCAGCTGATGAGAGCGAACTGGAACTAACTCAGCCATGCTGGATCTGTCTGTCCTAAAGATCCCGAGCCTTGGGAGGTACTAAGGCAGTGTCAGGGATGGGCTAGGGCTGGGAGGCCTGGAGATCAAACAAGCACACAGCAGGAATGATGGGAAGAAAGCAGAGCAGATACAACAAGGAGGATCCAAGATGGAAGCCAATGCTGAAAGGAAAAGTCCAAGTTCTCAGCACAAAGGAGATTTATTTGCTCTAGGGAATAAGACAAAAGATGGGAGATACAGGAAAAGGGGTGAGGGGAAGGGACAAGGGAGAGAGGAAAGAGGCATTTGTCCCGGAGGGGGAGGGAGAGGGGAGGGGAACAGAGGACTGCTTCTCAATGGAGAGGAGACAGACATGCACAGAAGAAAAATTGTAGCGCAAGGGGAAACTCTGTGTTAGGATGAGGTGTTTAATTTTAATTGGGCAGGTTAATTAGGTGAACCAATTGGGGCTTTTCATTGTTGGACTTCATTATTTGGATAGCTGGACCTTGGTAGTAAGCCTCAGGAACAGGAAGTGATCAAATAAGGGAACAGACTTTGAAGTCTAGCTTCTAATGGTTTTTAGCAAAGCCACAGGAATGCGGAGAAGGGTAGGGCCTGCCAGACCCATGCTTGCCTTATGAGCCATGCTTGCCACTCATGAGCCATGCTGGCCATATGAGCCATGCTGGCCATATGAGCCATGCTGGCCATATGAGCCATGCCGGCCAGAGTCCCTTCAAACACACTACCATGTGGCATCTCAAAGTGACTTCAGAGGTCAGGGAAAAAAGGATTCAAAATGCAATGGCACCTACCACTGGCAATGGAAAGAGCTGTGTGGCCACAAACAAGGGACATGCTGGCTCCTCTTCACTCCCGACAGTGCAAACCACCTCCCTCAGCACCCCACTTCTCCCTCACTTCACAGTTCCAGCCCACATTAAATGCCCCATTATGTTTGTGTGACACTTGATGCTATGAAAACACCAGCGACCACTTTGAGGCACCTGTAGAACCCGCACACTCTCTTGCCAAAGCACTGTTTGCCTTTTTTGTCTTTTCCTTCCCACAAGTACTGTTAAATAAATATAGACTCAAAAGGGTGGACAATGTACAAACTGTACAGTGCGCCATGGTGAAAGAAACTGCATCCATACCCGTGATCTTTTGAGGAGGATCTGGGCTTCATCTGGTTTGCTTGGGCTTTATAAATAGATGATCCTTGACTTGTGCTGGTTCAGCTTATGATGGTGCCAAACTATACACACTGTGGCATCTGGATGTTCAGTTTTGATGTCCTCTAGAGCTAGCAATGTGTGGACCAATGTTCTCTTGCAACGCCAGGCATCAGAAGAGCATCATGGCTCCCAGCCATTGAGAGGACCACCAGGGGCCATCCACTAAGGAACACCATCACTAAGCTGTGATGTTCAGTGGGTAGGTATATGAAATGCCTTTTGAGCCGGGCGGTGGTGGCGCACGCCTTTAATCCCAGCACTCGGGAGGCAGAGGCAGGCGGATCTCTGTGAGTTCGAGGCCAGCCTGGTCTACAAGAGCTAGTTCCAGGACAGGCTCTAAAAAAGCTGCAGAGAAACCCTGTCTCGAAAAACCAAAAAAAGAAAAAAGAAGTGCCTTTTGACTGCAAATAGTTTTTTCAGTACACTATAGGTATTACATGGCGTAGCCCCATCATAATGTGAGAAGAATTTGTCCTATGGCTTTCACTCCTCTGGACTTCTCCAATTCAGAACTGGCAAGGCAACAGAACAGGCTTTCCACCAAGATGAGTAATGTACCCTCAAACTACGAGCCCAGAACAAACTCTTCCTCATTCAGCTGCCTTTGCTGGCATTTTGTCACCCCAGAAAGAAAGGTAATGAACAGATACACTCTATGTCAGCCGGAGGATTCAAGGCCACTGGCATCAGGGACATACAACAGATCAATCCTAAGCTCAGATACAGACTTGGGCCTAGCTGCTTGACAGCTATGCCATCAAGGTTAAATGACATCACCTTCGGATTGTAATGTGGACAATATTAAATGCTAGGCCAGATAAAATGAAGCTGCAGATGGCACACTGTCTACAAGACTGAATTTCATGAAGGCTACTTATCTTCCCCCATTTTCTCATACTTCCCATGATCCCTTCCTTACACAACAACTGCCTCACTAATACCATTGTATTTCCATATACAAAAGGCTGTCTTAAAATTAATGGCGGAACATCAAGTTTCTTTGCACTGACAGCCTCCTGCCTTCCTATCAAACTTGTCTGTGTGTGATCTAGAGATCAGCTGTCACTCACAGCAGGTGTCCAGGGATGACAATGGCTGTGAAGCAAACACCCCAGAGAACTGAAGCTCACTCTTTCAGAAGCAATGCTCTTTATATCTGAAAGCATTCAAAAACATTCTTTTTTTTTTTTTCTCCCAACCACTATGCTAAAACAGGAGATGGGAAGAAGAGTCTACTCTGACTTCTGGCTACCCAAGTGAACTTAGATCTGATGCTGGAATAAAAGTAGACGTTCCTTGAATTCTTTTTAAAGGTCGCTAGATTTGCTACACCGAATGCTCCTAGATCTCTATGCAATTCCCTTCCATTTTGTTTCTTTCCATGGTTGGCAGCTTCTTCCCTGGCAGGCAGAAGACCCAGGAAGGAACAAGTTCATACCTTTGCCATATTCAAAGACTTAGCTGAGAACAATCCCCAGGTGCCGTGCAGCTGCGGTCTAAGGGCACACATGCATTTCAGAAGAGTGCAAAGGAACACCGCTCAGTGAAGACTGCTTTCTCCCTAAAGTCTCACATAAAAAAGGGGTTCTCAAAAATATCCACAAATTAAACGAACAGAGTAAACAGTCTACAAATTGCATAATTGCTGTTTCCTGTTTGTAGAGTTTTACCTAATCCTTAGTTAGGCCCCTTATTTGCTTGAGGCTATATTTCTTCATTGGTTAAGTAAGGCTACTGGGCTCAATTATCCCGAAAAAAAACCTTCCAACAGTAAAGTCACACATGAGCGCCGTGTGTGTGTGTGTGTGTGTGTGTGTGTGTGTGTGTGTGTTCCAGAGGGTGGCACTGCTGGAAATATGACTATCAGAAAGGTGTGGTATAGGAGAGTATAATGAATATACAGTATATTTTATGCACTTAATGGGATTGCTACCCTATAAGAAGATATTGTATTGTACCATGGCAACAAAGATAAAAGAAATTAGCTCTCTCATTTCTTTCTCTCACCATCAATAAGGTAGAGATATTGAGCTAAGAGTATAAACATATTGATCTTTCTTTCCTGTGTCATATGTTCTTAATAATTGAAAAGCCTTCTGTATCCCAAAATAAGTCAGCAGTGCTCAAGCAAACAGAACCTTACAGGCTTCTTTTTTCTAATAACTAAATACAGTTCTCACTGACCTTCGGTGCCTCGCTATTCCTCCCATCTCTACTTGGTTCATATATTAGCTTATCAGCACTTCTGTTTAAATAATGCAGTAGTTTCAGTCTTTGCACCAAAATCCAATGTCCAAAATTCAAAATCCATAAACTCCAACCTTATTTTATTAAAATGGAAACCTCCAGATTAAATTAATTCATAAAGTTCACACATAAAGTGAACACACTCAGACAATAAGTGCATCATGCACAACATGCACACTTGAGGGTGCTGTGAGGACTGTTTCTCCTAAGAAACCTGAGCCCAGCGAAACCTGGTCTGGAAGCCATGCTCAGCTATGGTGTCCAGATAGGCTGGTATTTCTTTAACTCAGTTCTACACAAAGTATGCTTTCCTTGAGCACTGTATCAATTCCACCGGGTGTATGAAAATGAATAAAATACATCAGAACTGCCTTAGAGGAAAAGCACTAAGACCAAGTGTCTAAGAGCAGCTGACGCTAGGGAATGGTTACCTGGGACTGAACCTTAGCTTTCCTATATGTGTAAAACCTGGGCAAGCTATTTACCCTCCTGGAATCCATGTCCTTAGAGGAACAGTGACTGTGACTACAGTAAATTTCTTACAGTTTTGTCATGAGGCTCAACTGAGTTAACACTCATAGTATTAAAAAACAGTTGAGCATAGTAGGAAGAAGTACTTGGGGTATCACCGTCATGATTACATCATTACAAACATACAACCCAGAAGCTAAAATAAATCGTTTTCATAGTTAGTAAAACTGAAACCACAACAGAAACAAATCCTGGGGAAATGGGATAAAAATAACCCAGAAAATCAGAGTCCCGGTTTCAGCAATAGTTCTTTCATTGGCCTGAAAAATCCTAACTATGCCTATTCCTCAGAGACAGGGAAGGGTGGTGGGGGGGTGGAAGTAGGAGAGAACTGTAAAGAGACATTCCAGAGAAGAGAAGAATGTAAGTTTCTCAGCCAGCATTCACCTCCCAGAAAATGCCCTTCCTCAAGCCTCATGTGTTCCCCCCCAATGTCCTTTGTGTTATCATAGAGTGTTAGATGGAGAATGGCCTTAGAACTCACATGATCTAAACCTCTTACTTTACCCACGAGAAGAACTGGGAGCCCAGTGAGACAAAGACTTGCCCTGGCCGCAGCTGTGTAAAGACACAAACAAGACTGAAGCTGGACTCATCCACCCTGTACTGTCTCCCTCAGGACAACAGGGGCATGCATCAGTCTGCCTGGCCCTCATCCCATTTGGCAGAAACAGAGATTTTTCTCTTGGGAAGAAAATGTTGGGAAATGTTTTTAAATGAATTAGCAAGAATCTTACTGTTTTAAATTCAATAAATAAAATGTTTTATTATTAACTTCATTGCTGGCTAAGCCTGAAACTGAGTTCTTCTATGCTTGGACAAGTCCTGCCCAACCAATAACAGGACACCAATTGCAATTAAACAGATATTCTACTTAGACTAAAATGTATGTGCGCATGTGAGCACACACACACACACACACACACACACACACACACACTCAGGAGACCCGTAATCAAAAAGGAAGTTTCAGAACTCACTGTCATTCTCCCAGGCTATGCTTAGGACAGAAAGTATTTAATATTTGAAGATAGAGCTTTTAACGCAAACTTCAAAACACTGATTTTTTTTTTTCCATAGGAGGAATGAACTTCCCAGGGCTGCCAATGCTGTTTCTACCCAGAGTTAACAGCAGCCCATCGTGGTGATCAGCCTGCCATCATATCTGGTTCCTGAAGGTCCCTCCGCAGCATGGTTTCTGTACCAGTGCCTGTGTAGTCTCGCTTCCTTATGCTAAGCCCTCCGTGCCACAGTGGAAGAGCAAACCTCCAAAGTCAGAGCCTCTTAGTCATGTATGAAAAACAACCCTGTAAGTCTCCTTTTCTGTTGTTAGATTACAGGACCTGAAAGATAAGGCTCTAAAACAAACATTTAGAAGCGAAAAGTAAGCAGAAAAGCTCTGCTTGCTCCCACCTCCTCCTTCCCATTTCCTGGGACCATGATGGTATATTTGCTTCTTCATGAGGGGCTTAAAATGTGTAAACTGACGATAATGATCGGAGAGGTTCTGATCGGGTTCCCACAGTGGCTTACATGACAGGAACATTTGAATCTAGGCCACAAGAAGTACCTTAGTTCCACGGTCAAAACAGGTGCTTGCTTTGCATAGTCTGGACATACATGAAGCCGGCTTCTTGGAGCCACACTTGGTGTATGTTATTTAGACAGGTTCTGTTCTTTATTGTTATGGGTCTGTCGGTCTTTATCCTTCTATCATAGATAACATGGGCCAGCTACCTATGGTAGCTGTAACTATTGATTGTTCTAGTTTCAGGAGGCAAATAACATGACTAAAAGCAACTTAGGGAAGGAAAAGATAGGCTTCCATTTCCATAGTTCACTGCTTAGGAAGCCAAGGCAGAAATTCAAGCATAAACCGGGCGGTGGTGGCGCACGCCTTTAATCCCAGCACTCGGGAGGCAGAGGCAGGCGGATCTCTGTGAGTTCGAGACCAGCCTGGTCTACAAGAGCTAGTTCCAGGACAGGCTCTAAAAAAGCTGCAGAGAGACCCTGTCTCGAAAAACCAAAAAAAAAAGAAAAAAGAAATTCAAGCATAAACAGGAAGTAGAAACCAGGAGGAACACAAATTGCTAGCGTCCCTAGGCTCTTGCTTAGCTGCCTTTCTTACATAGTCCAGGACCACCTACCCAGGGGAAGATGCTGCTTGCATTGCCCTATGCCCTCCCATATCAATTAATAATCAAGATAAAACCCCACAGGTGGACTGGAGAGATGGCTCAGATCTTAAGAGTACTGGCTGCTCATCCAGAGGTCCTGAGTTTAATTCCCATCAACCACATGGTGGCTCACAGCCATCTCCAGTGGAATCTGATGCCCTCCTCTGCCATAAAGGCATAGAGGAAGATAGATCACTCGCACACAAAATAAATAAATAAATAAATAAATAAATAAATAAATAAATAAATCTTTACCAAAAAAATTAAAAAAGAAAGAAAGAAAACCATGGACAAGTCTACAGGACAGGCCAATACCTGATCAGGGCAATCCCTCAGTTTAAACTACCTTCTCAGAAGTTCTAAGCTGTGTCAAATTGACAGTTAAAGCTAGCTAGGATATAGATGTTCTTATGTGAAATTCAACATTAGGAAGACTTTCAAAAGAAGAGGAAAAAGCAAACATTCCAAGTTTCAAAAGAGTTGAGCCAACACTCGAAAGTTCCTAAAAAAGGATTAATAATGACAATAATTAATTAGTTAATAAGTATAAAAGTTGCTTCATGCATCACTCTATCCTGCATGCCAGCCAGAAGCAGCAACTCATTATCTCCAGATGCCTCTAGGAGAAAAGAAAAGATGCTCCACAAATGTAACAGGAGTTGAGATCCTGGGGGAACCAATTAGATTTAAGCCACTTCCAAAATGCTGTGAAGGAAAACAAGAAGGCATTAGGAAAGAACTTGGCACCTGAGATGGCATTTTACATGTTCTGCTTTGGGCCCGTGGAGAACTTTTCATGTAATGGCTAGTTGCCGTGCCTGTAAAATAAATCCTGGGTTTTTAATGGAATCGAATTATTGGCTAGTAAAACAAACTTAATTTCAGAGGGAGAAAGTGAGACATCAAATCTAATAGGTACCTCTGAATTCATGTTTGGAATTAGTAGAAAGAAAGAAAAAGAAGCAAACAAACAGACAAGGCCAATGCCAGGGGCAGACACCGGCGAAGCGCTTCCTCAGGTAACTGGCTGCTATGCAGACTTGGAAGTTCGTGCAGTTTTCTAGCAAGTCTTCGGGGATGCATGTGTGCTAGAAGGCAAGAAGACCTTTGGGAGCCACACAGGCTTTACAATGGCCTTGGGATAATCCATAGTTGGGGAATCTGGGATGGGAAGGAAGGGGAGAATCCAGAAGGTTCTCTGCCCTACTGTGTTTCTCTGATGACAGAAGCAAGCCTGGGTTTTAGCTGGTGGTAGGAGGGGAGACCTTGATATCTATCCCCTGATTCCTAGATCTCACCAGAGCTCACTACACTAACAGTGGTGGCTATTTTTGAGTTCAGTTTAGTCTCTCATAATTGGATGCAAAAGAGACAATGTCTAAGACAACAGAGCCAGGCAAAAGTCATTGAGATTTTGAAATAGATCGACTTCAGTTGGCTTCCTGAGACCTCTTCATCCTAGGAGGAAACAGCAAATGGCTCCTGCTCCAGAGATGCCTGGAGGCTCCACCAGACTCCTGCTGTAAACCTCTCTCACTTTCATTTCCTCTTCTGAATGGCACCCAAGAAGTTTGCGTCTAAAAAGTGACGGGGCTACTAGACTTAAGACAACATGAGGACATGGCTGCTCCCAGGTATGCGGCTGAGACGGTTTCTTGTAGATATGAGAGAGAGAGAACAGGCAGAGGCATCTGGAAGGGTCCAGACTGAAGAGAGGCCAACGGAGTGAACCAGACCATGGGGGGAGGGGAGGAGCTAAGAGAGGAGCTGCCGCCCATGGCTGAGGTTATATAGGAATCGGAGAAGTTGGGGGAAGGGCAGTGAAGCTCAGGGGCTCCAGAGGTCCAGGGTAGGGGACAGGGTGAGAAGAGCTGAGAGGGAGTCAGGATTAGGTAACGGGCATTGGTGATGCTGAGAGAGACTGGCCGGCATCTGCTTTCATATGCTCTCAATAGGCACCTCAGCCATTTGTCTGCGAGCTCTTTGAGACCTAACACCAAGAAACCAAAGTAGCCAGATAGGATTTTGCCAGTTCTACCTCATAGGACAGTAAACTAAAGGATCTAAGGGAAAGAAGAATGTGTGCACATTTAGACTAGTTAAAAACTGATTCCCAGGAAGGCTCAAACATGTATATTTGATATGTAGCACATCCCGATGACCTTCTGAGTATCGGGAATGGCAAACAAAATGGCCCTTGAACCAGCATCCTCGATCCCCATGGCACTGCTAATCCACTCTAGTGGTAGCAATCATTGGGAGATAATAATTATATCTGTGGTTGAGGCCTGGACCTCCCCTGAGGACTGCCACCCCACAGAGAACAGGTAATTTTCAGAAGCCACTGAATTCCCACATTTGCATCTAGCACACCAAATGATATGACCTCCTCAGAGAGGAAGGATTAAGAGCTAAGAAAGTCAATGCTCCTCCATGCAAGGCAGCTCCACTCAATCACAGACACTGACTAGGTCTTTTTATGGGTTGGGGAAACAGTACTTTTTGCCTAATTACAATGCATATTTTGTACTCCAGACAACAAAAAAATTCATGATTATAGTGAAACAACAAATATATAAGTATTTGAGCTTTGAAATCATTTTTTTAAAAAAAAAACCAGCATTTTAGAAATGACTGTTCCTTAAGTATTTCCCTTCCTTTTGGCCTCAATGTGTAAATCATGTTGTTCTTCTTCAATTTCCCAAGATCCCCAAGGTCATTTTCTCCGGTGTTTGCTTTAAACAGAACTTGATTCCAAGGAGTCTGCCTCAATTTTCAGGTCCCCTCAGATGACATTTCTCTACATTCAGATCTAGCCAATCTGCAATCTTTGCAAGAATTTTGACTTCCTGGTAATTACTAATCACCTCCTCTTCCATAAGCCCCCTTTTCCCTTGGGCAAGTGACTGCCAGGAAGGCAGAGAGAGGTGGCTTTGTGATGTTAATGAGGTCTCTGAGCAGAACTCAGAGCTGAGAGCTAAGAGTGGGTTCTCTGGGGAACCCAGGTGAGCCAGTGTCAGGGCACCGCTGAGAGCCATTTGGGGCACCTTGCTGTTACCCCTTGAGCAAGGTACTCTAGGTCCCAAGTAGTAATCTTCTAATGGCTTACATAATGGAGAAATGAGTCACTCTACTTGGCAGCTGGGACTCTGAACCGTGTAAGGCCTTAATTCAAAAGGAAATTCTGGAAAAAAAGGCATTAGGCGATGGCAGATATATATTTACTAAAGCGCTGTGGATGGGTACATATTAATGCATTATAGACAGCTGCAGTCTTGTTTCCATCTGACTCTGAGATTGTGAGCTCCACTCTGAGCTCAGCTGTGGTTGCCTCCAGGCTACTCTGAAAGGAGGGAGGTCTTGGCTTTACCCATCACTTGTGAGACAGTCCCTGTTCAAGAGCCAAGACAGTTGTTCCAATTTTTAGAGAATCCAAAAAGCACACACACACACACACACACACACACACGCATGCAGACACCCACATGCACAATGTTAGGCTCCTTGGCAGCAGGAGCCTGCCTCTGCCACCAGGGCAGTAACATCATCACCTGTGACCAGGTAGATACCTTTGCACCATCAGCTAGGCAACATATGCACCCATTAAAGGTGCCCGCCAGACACGGCTTGCTCTCTTTGCCTCTTCTTTCCTCTCTTGCCTCTTGCTCCTCTTGGGCATCCCTTCTTCCTCTTGTCTCTCTGTCCCCACTGCCTCTCTTCTGTCCCCACTGCCTCTCTCCTGTCCCCACTGCCTCTCTCCTGTCCCCACTGCCTCTCTCCTGTCCCCACTGCCTCTCTCCTGTCCCCACTCCACCATGGCCTTTCATTCTTCCCCTCTGCTGCCCCAATAAACCTCTTGCACTAACTGTTGCATATGGCATACCTTTGCAGGGCCTGCCAAAAGGTACCCACTTCTTCCCTTTTTATCATTACACACACATACAAATAGAAGATATATAGATATTGATATAGATATAGATATAGATATCTGAAAATGATAGAATGAGCATGGTGGCTCACCCCTGTAATCGCAGGATTATAGGAGTTCAAGCTTAATCTGGGCTACAAAATGAATTTCAAGGCATGCTGGGCATAGGGCAAACACTGTCTTAAACACACACAAACAACAACAACAACAACAACAGAACCCTTCAGTTATAAATGAAGTCTCAGCAAACATAAATGAAGGAAAAACCAACCAAGCATCTAAGAAAGGTAAAGTCACCTGCAGCGCTCCTGTCTACTCTTTTAGTGGAGTTCTAGTCTTGTGGAGTTGGAATGACAGGGGAAAAATAACTTCTAATGGGGAAGAAATCAACACAAGGCTTGGCTGTTGAGACTCTGTAACAAAAGATAACCTAGCAGCTCTTCAGACACTTGGGAACCTTATGTGAGCCTCCTCATTTAATGCTCAAGACAGCCTTTGGAGAGAAATGGTTTGAGTGAGACATGTCCCCTACCGTCTCGTGTTTTGAGAGCCTGAACCCCAGCTTTCCGGAGAGGTTGTTGGACCCTTGAGATATGGTGCCTAGCCGGCACGATTAGGATTTTAGAGATGCATGCCAGGTTCACGCACAGGGACAGAAACACGCCAGTCACCATGCCCTTCCCACCACAACCATCTCTATGGAAACATGAGCAAAGTAAACAGCTCCACTGAGCTACTTGCATCACATGGACCAGAAAAGTAACTAACGCAACAGTTGATTAGGAGTCTTGTTTTAGATGAGGAAATCAGGGCTTAGTGAATTTAAGTAGCTCATTCCAGCTTCTCCAGGTAAACGGCAGATGGGATCTAAATGCGCGCTACCAATTATTTCTGCTTATCAGTGTCCTAAAAAATTTTCAACCAGGATTAGGCTATTTCCAAGAAATTCAAAGGGAGGAGGGAAGAGAGGAAAGATCACAGAAGAAGGGAGCTGGGGAATGGCTCAGAAGACAAAGCACCTGTAGCCGAGGTGCGAGGCACTGAGTTCAGAGTCATGGGATCCACTTAAAAGCCAGAGGAGTGTAGTGGCTCACTGATAATTCCAGCGTTCATGAAGCAGAAACCGGAGATCTCTGGTGCAAGCTGGCTCCTGAGGCTAGAGAAATCTGCAAGTTCAAGGTTCAGTGAAGAGAGACTCTGGCATTCACACACACATCTACAAGTGCACAACCACCCAGCCACCTGTGGACACACATGCACAAAGGTATACACACACATACACACTCTCACACACACAGCTAAACAGATTTAAAAAATAAACTAAGTAAAAAAAAGTGACATTTCTCTCTGAACTCACGGCCAGTTACTTCTGCTGTTTTGCTTAATGAGGCAAATGGACGTTCTAACGTTGAACCATATAGAAGTCCGCCCACAATGAATGGGGTTGGTTTTCACCATGTGGCCCTTCTGATTAACGAAGTCCCTTACAGACTTGTGCCATACTCATGTGGTAGCATGCTTACTCAAGTGTGACTCATCCCCAGTTAGCTATTTCAGAGTCCATGGCCAGGAACTGAGTTCCCCTGTGTGTCTCCTGGGGAGTTTGGGGAGGAGGAGTGACATCATGGGAACAATGTCTGTCTTCTCTCTTATGACTCATCTAAGAATGTCTAAGAAATTCTGCTGCTTCTGGTCCAAACACAATGAGTTATTCCATCTGTCAAGCATATTCATATGGAAAAACAGCATACCATCTATGAGAAATTATTTAGCCAAAATTGAAGCAGAACAGAGGTAAATTCTACCCATATCGTTTGCTCTCCACAAAAACATGCACATACATTTCCATTTTCATCTTGCCAGAAGCAGGCAAAAGCAGAATTTGCTTCTTCCTGTGTGCGCCCAGACGACTTTGTACAAATTGCTAATTGCAGTGCTTACTATATTGTCCTATAATTAGATTTTAGGTGTCTGCCTTCTAACTAATATAATAGCTCTTTCCCCTTCCCATTTCAATCCCGAGCATCTGGATCACACTTCACAAATATTTGTCAAACAAGCCGATGAAAGACTGAGCGAAGAGTAAACAAACGATAGTTTGCCCCGGGGTTCTCTTTATGGCAAAAAATGGTCTTTTCCTCTGTTTTTTTTTTTTTTTTATGACTAGAGATGATTGACACTGCTAGACTGGGGTGGGTGACAGTTTGGTTAGAAGATGAGGTATCCAGGTGTTTGGGCCCTTAATGAATGAGTTTCATAGATGATTATACCTATACATTTGCATATATACAACAATAGATATGCATGTAGACAACCATAATCTTAGTTTCCTTCGCTTCTTATTTTATACATTTCTTGCACCTATCAAGCCAGTCTGACTTATGGTTTTTCTTCCTTAGATTTAAGTAATTTAGATAATGGAAATCATCACTTTAACAAGATTTGGCGAATGGGGGCAGGAAATGTGACTGACTATGCCCTCCACAGTGCTGTCCATGACCAGCGACTAACCATATTTCGAGTATGATGGACGGATGCTGGAGACCCACCAACACCCTATGCAGACATGGTCCTGGTTCTTGTGAATTTAAGGTCAACGGGAGGGAAGGGGGAGACGAAAATAAGCCGAATAAAG
Source organism: Arvicola amphibius (assembly GCF_903992535.2). Lineage (NCBI taxonomy): Eukaryota > Metazoa > Chordata > Mammalia > Rodentia > Cricetidae > Arvicola > Arvicola amphibius. Next base: position 37,798,260 of record NC_052059.1, read on the forward strand.
AATGGAAGCTGTAGCGAGCTGGGAAGCTGACGCTGACGACGCTGAAGAGCACGGAGGGAGGAAACAATCTAAGCAGAGGGAAGGAAGGGCCTCCCGGACAAAGTGTCTTTTATGTTTTGACCTGGAGTGGTGTGTGAGGTCTACCCAGCTAAGAATATGAGAGAGGGAAAGAGAAGACACGGAGAACACGGTATATTATGAACACAGTGATAAACAGTGACAAAGGAGGAGTGAGCTGGCTCAGCCTTCTAAGATTTCTAAGAGCAAAGGAAAGCACTGGAGGGTTTTAATCAAGATGGTGATATTTTTCAGTTTTCAGAGATACTTCATTTGCATATAAAGACATGTGGACTTGGGGTCGTATCATTATTGTAACAAGAAGACTCCCGACATTTTCCTTTGAACAGGATTGTTTTGGCCAACAGATTGCCGACAGACTGCTAGACTCTGGGGCCAGAGACACTGGGGGCCATGTAGAGTGCGGTTTCCACACTCGAAATGGGGTGCAAAGAAGTCATAGAGCTCAAGAGAATAGTGAGAAGACAACATTAAAACTCTGGCAACTGACTAGATAAAGGTTTGAAAAACACTTTCTAAGTAGGACCAGGTCAGAAACCTTTAAGATTTGTCAGTATATGACTTCTGGAACTATTACCCAGCTCTTCTGTTGTTGATGACAAAGGAGATGTAAAAACCAAACAACAATGACAAAATATACAAATGAACGACTTCTGGTAAAAAAAAAAAAAAAAAAAAAAAAAAAAAAAAAAAAAAAAAAAAGTTTAAAAACACTATTAAGAAGAAGGAGAAGAAGAAAAAACCATGGGCTAAGGTTGAATTAGGCCCAAGGCTGATACATGCCAATTTCTGGGTCTATGAAGGATGTGGCAGCCAGAAAAGCAAAGCACCACTTCCTGTCTGGGTCCTGGGCATCTGGATTGCCATGGCTTGACTTACAGGAAAATGGAGAGCAGAGGAAGGAGGCTCTATCAGTTCAGATACACTCTAGTTTAAGACACTTGAAAACTATCGCTCAAGACACATTTTTTTGAACAGACATTTCTGTAGTGGCCTGGAAAAATGAGTCCCACGTTGACCAAAGGTCAGAGAGTTGAAACTTACAAGGTTATTGTGCTTCTACCTCAAACAAGGCATCACCTAGCTGTTGATCAGAGAGTTCTGCTCACTCAAGGTTATGGTCAACAGGTGTGGCCAATTGCCATACCTTGTGTTCCAGGAATAGAGAAATAGATCTATTCCTACCTCAATCTAAAGTATAAGGATCCAACTAAGTTACAGTTTCCTTTATGGAGATAACTTGGGATTCTACACACGGAATTGTTTGCCTACAGAGTGTTTTGATCTAGGGCTTGAGCGTGTCTTGATGACTTGTTTTGTTCTAGCAACAGAATGTTTAACTATATATGTAAACTATGTCTTTCAAGTGGTATATTCATTTCCTTATATCACATTATTAATGCATTCTTTTGTCTTACTCCTACCTTTTGGATTGAGGGGTATTTTAAGCAGTTGGAAATTAAATGTGGGCGAATTTTCAGTACCCACTGAAAAATTCCCCCCAAAACTACCCCTATATTTTCTCAATTTTATTATTTTCATTTGTATCTTCATATTCTTTATTATATTTCTAATCCCCACACCTTTACCCTGACAAGAGGTATTTTTGTCGTGGTTGGTCCCCGACACATTTCAATCTTGCTTTCAGAGAAAAAGAACTAGGCTCTAAGGAATCAAGAGTGGTCATAAGATCATTGTCCCAGGCTGTCCTCTATGATGATAAAATGCCATAACCAAATACAATCTTAGAGAGGGAAGGGTTCATTTGAATGGCAAATCCATCTGATCATAGCCTATCATAAAGGAAAGTCAGAGCAGGAACTAAAGGCAGGAATTTGGAGGCAGGAACAGAAGCAAAGGCCATGGAGGAGTGATGTTTACTGTCTTGCTTTATATGGTTTGCTCAGCCTGCTTTCTTATATAGATAGGACCACCTGTCTAGGGGTAGCACTACCTACAGTGGTCTGAGCCCTTGTGGTAGTTTGAATGTAACGAGCTCCCATAATCTCCTGCGGATTGGCACTATCAGGAGGTTTGGCTTTGTTGGAGTGGGTATGACATTTTGGAGGAAGTGTGCCACTGTGGAGCAGGCTTTGAGGTTTCCTATACACAGGATAGAAACCACCCAGTATTTCAGTCAACTTCCTGTTGCATGCAAGATATGGGGTTCTCAGCTATTTCTCCAGGACCATGTCTGCCTGCAGGCCACTATGCTCCCCACCATGATGACAATGAATGAACCTCTGAAACTGTGAGTGAGCCACCCAGTTGAAAATATTCCTCATAAGACTTGCTGTGGTCATAGTCTCTTCACACAGCAATAGAAACCCTAACTAAGACATAAGTTGGTAAGAAGGACTGAGATATGGCCGTGATAGGCCTGGCCATGTTTTTATTTGGAGATTAATATGGACTTTAGGAGCTTGGGTTAGGAAAGCAATGGAATGCTTTAAGTGCTGCTTAATGGGCCATACAAGTAGGAGCATAAAGACAGTGGTGCTGAATGTGATTTGATGTACTGTGGGGATGAAGAGGTTTCAGAGAAGAAAAAGGTTAGCATGTGGCCTGGTCTCGTTATATTTTGGTGAAGAAAGTAGCTGCTTTTTGTCATTGTCTGAAAAGTCTACCTGAGGCTAAAGTGAAGATTTTTGATTAATTGCATTGGCGGAGGAAATCTCAAAACAGCCTAGTATAGATTCTGTTGTGTAGTTATTAGTGTTAACTCTGATGAAGATTTATAATGAAAAGGGGCAAGCTGTACAAGGAAAACTATTTGAGAAAAGGAGCACCAGAAAATGAAATGGAGCTAAGTTCTGTGGTCAAAGAGATAGACAGATTAAGAAATGGAATAAAGGGAGTAGTAACCTCAGGGCAATATCCCACCCAGCTAAGTTTCCAACTTGTGGGAAGGAATTAAGGAAAGCCAGGTGTGGTGGGGCACACCTTTATTTCTAGCACTGAGATGGCAGAGGATGGTGGATCTCTGAGTTTGAAGACAACCTAGTGATGTAGGTGGGTATTCTATCTATCTGTTGCTTTCATTGGTTAATTAATAAAGAAACTGCTTGGCCTGATAGGTCAGAACATAGGTGGATGGAGTAGACAGAACAGAATGCTGGGAGGAAGAAGGCAGTGAGGCAGACACCATGATTCTTCAACCCGAGACCGATGTAGGCTAGAATCTTTCCCGGTATAAGCCACCACCTCATGGTGCTACACAGATTATTAGAAATGGGTTAATCAAGATGTGAGAGCTAGCCAATAAGAGGCTAGAGCTAATGGGCCAGGCAGTGTTTAAATGAATAAAATTTGTGTGTTGTTATTTCCAGGGCTAAGCTAGCTGTGCGGGAGCTGGGCGGGATGAAAAGCAGGCCTGCTCGCCTCATCACTACAACCTAATCTACAGTGCGAGTTACAGGATAGCCAGGCTCAGGCAATGAAGGACAGTAAACTGGTGAAGATGTAATTGAATGAAGGGGCCATGTTCCAGCCCCAGCAAGCAGCAAAACTTGGCAGTTTGGGCCATGTGGTTCAGGCTTTAGAGTTAAGTATAAAAGAAAGGAGTTATAGAATTTTCCCTGGAGATTATGGAAAGGAAAACCCCTGATACCAGGCCTGTGTCCAGCTGTCCCTGAATGGAGGTCCAGTAGAGAGGCCATCATTGCATGAAACTGTGAAATTGAAGCCTGAATTGCCTTGGAGAACCCAAGATGTTAGAGGTGACAGAGTTGTTAGATACCTGCCAAAGAAAGCTGCTAAAAGGAAATGCAACCAGCGCAAGAAAAAGAAGTATGTTGCAGCCAGCAAAGCTGAACAGAGTTGGACATTTGAAGAGCATTTTGACATCAGACATTGGGATGCAGAGTTTGGAGTTTTCTCTGCTGATTTTTGGTCTTGCTTTGGTTCGATATTTCCTTGCTATGCTCCCTTCCCTCTGTTTTGAAATGGTAATGTGTATCCTGTGCTATTATATGTTGGAAGTATGTACTATGCTTTTTTATTTTGATTTTTACAGATTACAGTTAGGAGATTGCATGAATCTTCAGAAGAAACTTTGAACTTTAAAACATTGCAAAGATTGTGGTAGACTATAGGAATTTTTGAAGTTAGACAAAATATATTTTACATTATGAGATCGTTAGAAGCTTATGAGGGTCAGGGAGTGGAATATGATAGTTTGAATGTAATTGGCCCCCATGATCTCATAGAGAGTGGCTTTGTTGAGGTGGGTATAGTCTCACTGGAGGAAGTGTATCACTATGGGAGTGGGCTTTGAGGTTTTCTATGCTCAGGATACTGCCCAGTATCTCATTCTACTTCCTCTTGCCTGCAAGATGTAGGACACTCAGCTACTTCTCTACCACATGTCTACCTGCAGGCCACCATGCTCTCTGCTATGATGATGGATTGAACCTCTGAAACTGTAAGCTAGCCACCTCCATTAAATATTTTCTTCATAAGATTTGCTGTGGTCATGGTGTCTCTTCACAGCTATAGAAACCCTAACTAGCTAGCCCCCAAATCGATCATTAATCAAGAACAGCCCCTCAACCCAGACTTGTCTACAGGGCTGATTGAGTGGGGGCATTTTATTAATTGAGGTTTCCTGTTTTCAATGGACCCTGCATTGTGTCCAGCTGATAAGAAACTAGCCAGTAGAGTAGGCTAAGTTATATTAGCAAATCACCAAGACTCCATGCTTTAGTAATATATTTAAATCTATTCCAACATAATGATTCCAGGAACTCAGACAGAGAAAAAGAGGACAATGATTTCAGGAATTTGTTGAATAGCAGCATACATTCTACTCAACAAAAAGGAGAAAAGCAATCCAGAAGCATTTGTAGAAGATTTTTACAAAGAGCTATTATACGAATGGCTACACCCCCTTCAGGGGACACTAGAAAATGCAGCATTAACTATGCTTCTGGGACAGAGCGTAGATCTGGGTGGACAGCTGCTAGTGTTTAGTACCCAAGTCAAAAATACATACAAAACCCAGGAAGTCAGGAAGATGAATGTGGCTGTTTGAATAAGAATGGTTACAGTAGGCTCATATGTTTGAATACTTGGTCCCCAGTTGGTGGAGCTGCTTGAGTAGGTATAGGAGGAGTGGCTTTGTAGGAAAATATGTACCACTGTGGATGACCTTTGAGGTTTCAAAAGTTCATACCTATCCTCCTCCTACTTGCTGGTTAAGGTGTGAATTTTCAGCTGCTCCTGCCACCATGTCCTTGGACTCTAACTCTCTAAAACTGTAAGGTCAAATCAACCACTTCCTTTCATAAGTTGTCTTGGTTATGGTGATTTGTCACAGCAATAAAAAAGTAAATATGATAATGAATAAAAAACTTCAGAGGACAGTGAAGAACTCAAGAGGCCGAGCTGATAAAATACAATTCAGAGCTTACAAGATGAGAGAAAAAAATGAGATTAAAAAGAGGATTCAGAGAATCAGAATAACAATAAAATAAAATCAGGAGATTGCCCGAGATGCTTGGTGGACAGATGCAAGATTGAGTACAAATTTAATCATTAAGCATTGAGTCCATCTCTGACAATATGACACATACTGGGTACTTCCAATATTTAGATGAAAAATGAGCCAAATTTCATTTAAGAGAAAATGGCAAAATCAGCTGTTCCAAAAAGCAGGTTTCATTCTCATGCAAATGGGCTGCTTCAGAATTATGTACATTGTATTTATTTTTTCATTCAGTTTTATGTCTACAAATCAACCAACACAGATAAAATGTACATACTGCATCAAAACTCTATATGACCTTACAGACATAAACATCTTAACATAATGATGAATATGCCTGTTTCTGTATTACATGCACTCAGGACTTTCCAAATTCTTTACCAAATGGAACTTTGTTTTGCTACCATTTTACCACAACTCTCCGTGCTTTCTTCTTTACTAAGTCTTTGCCTCTACATTTCAACCTAAAACTATTTACAGTGGGAAAAGTAGAAAAGATACTAGTTCCTGTGACATTTCAAACCCTGCCCCATTTTACAAAATACATATGAGTCTGCATCCCAGGAGAGTCCATAAGACTGTCCATGATCCCTCTGAGCTCCTACACACAAGAGGCCTCAGAAAGATGAGAAGCCATAATCTTTGGCGCATTACACCACCAGACAGCAGAGTAGCATCCACCACTCCGCCTTCTGCTTTCTCTTGAGAGCACAAGGAGTCTGAGGACCAAAGATGATCCTGAGAGGGCTGCATCAAGAAGATCCCTTTTGGCAGAATAATCATCAGTCTGGCTTATAAATAAGATTGGGGGAAAAAAGACAAGCAGAGTTTAAGAAGACCATTGGTCCAGAAGGTACACAGAGAGTAAAGATAATGAAGCTGGTCAACTGTTTCCAAGCTTAAACTATTAACATACTCAGTCTAAAAAATATTCATAAGGCTGACTTCGAACACCATGGTGCTCGATAAACATACACTGAGGACAGTGACCATGCTGCCCACACTTCCTCACCACGTGACACGGGGTTGGCCATTCAGCAGCAGAGCCACACGTACTCTCTTGTTTGCTCCTTTCCATGTCCTAACTCACTCACACCAGCAAGGATTTAGCAAGTGGAGATAGCTTCTCAGTTAGCAAAATTAAGTCTGCATTCTATTTGAGAGGCAATACGTGCAAGCAAAGAAACCCTTTGGAAAGTTACATTTGTGCCCTGGCTTCTGAAGTGAGATTTTCCATCAACTCCATCCAAGAACTTTTTCTTATTATGACTTCTACAGTGTTTGCATCATTCAAAGTCCGCAAGCTTCAAATCCCATCTGCAAGATACATCCAGAAACCCGCTGATGATACAGACAATGTATGGAATAGGAAAACCGCAACTTTCCCCATCTATGCTAAACACTTTGAAGAACATTCTGGAATCTGCCAGCTAGTGAAGAAAAAGGTCAGGACTTGGGTGAGATGATGTGTACACTGCCTGAGCAGTCCGTCAAAGGAACAAGTTAGTACAACACTCACTGTTTGGACATTAAATCTAATACCTAGAGGCGGAACCCGGGATGGAAACACATCAAATTTGTTTAGTCACATCCTTCACAGCTGCCATTCCCTGGAAGCGCGAGAGTCAAGCTGACCATAACTGGCTCTCACAAGACATTCCCATCTCCCGGTCTAGGGACGGAAGACATTAACAGCTTCACTCTCCCAGATGCACTGCCCATCGTTCTTTACCAGTCACCACCAGCGCGTCTCCAGCTCAGCTCCTTCTCAGTTGGTGATTCTTCTAAAATCCTTCCAATCCATCTTCAACAACAACAGACAAACAAAAAACAAAATCCTTTCTACAATACAAAAGGGATTATACCCTCACATCTGCTTTAAATCCAGTCTCAGACTAAATCTACATTAACTATGTGACAGGAGAAACCCTCCAAACTAACTTGCCCCGATTTTTTGTTGTGCCTCATGTTACTGTGTGTGTATGCGTGCACACAGATACAGACACACACACACACACACACACACACACACACACAAGCCACGTCTTATTTCTAAGACTTCACTCACTCAAGCCTCTCCACTTCCTTGCCATCCCCAGTCTCTCTGAGGCACTCCTACCAGCTACTCCTCCAAGTTCATTCATATTCACCTCCTAGAAGCAAGCCTTACTCTTAGACTCTCCACGCTTTAAGTAACTGTGCGAGCCAATGCTCATATTTCTGTTTGATAATCCATCTTTGTATTTCTGAATAAGCCAATGGTGATAAAGAGCTATGGGATGAAATAGAGGAAGGGGAATTAAATCCACGGACCCAGGGGAACATTGTGTATGCTAAAAGTGGAAAAACTGTGAATTCTAAAATGATACGGTTGCGTTAAGTATGCTGAAAAACAATTTATGATCCTTACCAGCTGTGTCCCTCTCAAATTAATTCCAAATAGCCCAATAATCACAGAACTGGTAGAAATTGTAAGGGACAATTTCTATAATCTTGAGGCAAGGAAATTTTCCCCAGGAATGATTTCCCAGTCCAATACTACAGATTGAAACATTTGATTAATTAAGTATCTCTTCCATGGAGGAACTACTGTACGTCCAGGTGAAAAGACAATAATCAATTGGGGGGTGGGAAATGCATATTTGGCACAATGCCTACTACCCAACTTATTTTGAGGTAATTTGGCAGAGGGCTAATCTAATATGTAAAGAGCTCTTGTAGAGCAAAACAAAACAAACAAAACTCCAAAACACGCTGCTAGAAAAAAATAAAACAAATGACAAGAAAAGCACACAAGCACCTCTGAACTGCCCTGAAGTATTTAAACTCCAAAATAAAATAAATTCTAATTTTTGATGATGATTGTATAGAGAAATAAGGACTGAAGGGTACTGAAGGGTTAATGAAGAAGCAGCACCCTGAGCACTAAACCCCACTGGCAGGACAATGAACTGATGGACAGCTCCCAAAAACAGTGGGAAAGGACTCAGAACTTTCACTATAATTTATCCCAGTAAACAATTTAAAAGTCATCAACAAGGAGCCAGCAAATTCCAGTAGCCCTTCGAAGAGTAAAGCTAATTGTGTTACTTAATATCATATATCCATATGATATCCTATGTCCATAAATCAGGATTAAAGTTGCACGTTACAATTTTTTCAAAATTTGAGTTAAAATAATATAGCTCTGTTTAAAAAAATTAGTATGATCATATGTTCATAAGAAAAAAAACAAGACAAAAAATTCTTAAAATTCAGCAAAATGTATTGTATTATCTCTAAGAGGTGGGAACAGGGATTCTTTCTTCAAGCCTTCCTTCTTTCATAATATGTCTGAAGCTATATGACTGTTTTTACAAATAGCATGCATATATTTATAGAGTACCCTGGCTGTACCTCGGGATTCCCGAGATTGCAGATAGCCCTGCTCAGCCTCTGGCCAGTTATCTGGGCAGAGGTCAGGACAGAAAGGAAAGCCTGTTGAGACAGGGCCTCGCCCAAGATACCCTGTCTCACCTTGAGCAACAATTTCAGGAAGGAAAGATGTATGTAGAGCATCCTACAGCTGCAATGATTTCATCCTTCCATTCCCAAGACCCTCATGCACCCCTATAAAGGGTCAGAGGCAACTTTTTCCCCTAGTGGACTCCTCAGTTGCCCACAGGAGAGGGGCTGTGTTCGCTAATGAACAGTATCCCACCTATTGAAGGTCAGCCTTTGCTCTCTTTCTGCCTCTCCCGCCTCAGAATTCTAATAACAAAAATCATTATTAACAGCTGCCACTATTAAAATCACATACACACACAGAGAAGACAAAAACCTGTCTACAAATGCATAGATTTAAAGGGACCACAGGTCTCAAAGGTTTACCATTTTTAACTTCATTTTAGCAACTGCAAAGCAGGACTCCCCGAGCCCAGCCACAGGACGACCGAAATTCCTCTCTGCACTAACTTTATCAGTTTCCTTGTCTGAATAGTTCTCGTGCACAAGACAGCTTACTGCATTTTTACATGGCTCCAGGGATGGACTTGACTAGGGCGAGGAGGTAATTAAAAAAAAAAAACGGCAGACAGACAGACGCACACATAGTCAGAAAGCGGGGGATGGATGGTCAGGGCTACTGGAAAAACCTCTGCCTTCAGGAAGCTCAGAGTGTTTATTATATAAAGTTGAACAGAGAGGCTGGATTATTACATACAGCTGAAAAAGGAAGAAAAAGTTATTATAGACAGGAACAAGGAGACAGGGTTTATAGATAACAGCTGGATCAAGAAAACAGGTTCCGCTAATCTCAATAGGAGCAGTCTTGGTAAGGAGACAATCTCTGGGCTGTAAACATCTGGGAGAAGGAAGCTGTGGTGGACATTCTCTGTACTCACTGTCAAGACATTTGGTCCCTGGAGGACAGCTTGGCCATCCCTCTGAGCTTGAAGCTATGGGATCTTGACATGGCCGTGCCCACGTCAACAGCAGACAGTCACTCAGGACTTGGGTCATGCAGGGCTTTCTTTGCTCCCCATAAAAGGGGGCTTCTGATTCCACAGAGCATAAATAAGATGGATTGCTTTGGATCCCATGGCTGATTAGGTTCAGACAGAGAAGGTGAGGTGGCTCCCTGCCCCACAACTCTTTCATCATTTTAAAAACAAATGTGGAGGCCTTTTAGGGTTACTGGGAAATCCAAAACAATGCTCAAGATATGCTGCAGACCCGTCCATGCTTCTTGTTGTCGTGTATCTCAGATTCACTAATAGTTCCCACGAAAGCAGGTGGACATCAGAAGAATAGGAAAAACGAAACAACCAAAATGTCAACTCACTAAGCTTCAAATTCTTTGGATCCGATTGTATAATAGAAACTGAGGTCTACTGGTTTAAAAATAGGATTTCACCAGCCACGGAGAGCGGGGGGGGGGGGGGGGGGGGGCAGCTAGGACTCAGTGACTGGTCTTTCTGAGAACAAAAGAAGTAAAAGTTATTTATAGTAACCTTTTAATGTTTACCTTAGAGCTGCTAATCAGATGTAAATTGTCACCCCATGGATATGCATAATCAACTTTATTCCCTTTGCTAATTGAGAAATAGAGCTGTTAATGTCAAGAAACATTTGAAAAATGTACCAGGCTTGCTCGATCGAGCAAGTTCTTTTTAAAAGTCACAGTTTCCATATGGTGAAATCATGGAAATTAGGCTTAGGGAAAAGAGAGAGAGAAAGAAAGAAAAAAGAAAAAGAAGACTAATTTGTTGTTAGAGACAGTCTATGTTGGAAAAAGAAGACAAAGCGAAAGCAAAAAACATATTTTAATAACCCCAAATTTGGGAAATTTGAGCACTTCTGATATTCAGAACTAACCCCTCATTCCACTTCCTCCACAGCTCCTTGGGGGCTGAGCCTACATGGCCCACCTGCAGTGCCACCAGCTAAGCAGCCACAGGTCAGGCCCTTCAGTCACCATGGTCCCCACAAGCCAGTCTTTCCATTAGCAGAAACCTTGGGGAGCGCCATGATGGACACCTGTGTTAACAAGGAAGGTGGGGTCCCCTCTTTGGGTTTTTCCTCTCCATAACATAAAAACAGTTTGAAAATGGACTCAGAAGGAAGTTGCAGGCATTAATTTCTATTAGCATTTAAGACACAAACAACAGGGCAGGAAACTCAAGTCCTCTAAGAAAGGACGCCCAACACTCTGTAGGCAGCCACATGCAAGCAGGAAGGATGTTAAGAAAGAGTGCAGAAGCCCAACGTGTTAGGGAAGTGTGCTTAGAAAATCAGTAGAAATCCAGGCAGTAGTGGAGCACACCATTAATCCAAACACTTGGGAGGCAGAGGCAGGAGGATCTCTGTGAGTTCAAGGCCAGCCTGGTCTACAAAGCAAGTTCTAGAACAGAGAGGAGGACAGTTACACAGAGAAACTCTATCTCAGGGGGAATAAAAGAAGAAGAAAAGCAATAGAAAGAAGAAAATGAGAACGATTAGGATTCAGAAGGGTGGGGTAGGCTTGGCTGTACTACATGACGGAAGCCTTGTAAGAGATGTACCAACAGGGACCTTCCTAGGA